>NC_069716.1:12810616-12842774 GCF_027358585.1 Pangasianodon hypophthalmus | reverse complement strand
AAACATGTTTTTTTGCGATTAAGACTTTTTCCACACATTCTTGTCCAATTTTACGTTACAGTGAAAACACAGATATAGTCTATCATCATTTATCCTAAACATGTGAAAAATATCATTGAAATGTACTGCATGCCCCTGCAAGTAAGCTTTACTTAGAAAAACCACTTTCCCCAGCTCGTAGCGCTTTGAAAATGTCTAAATAGCGTTTTCAGCACCTGAGACACACACTTGTAATAGCTCATAGAGGTATGGTGACAAAGCTTTGTGTTAGTGAATATGTGATGGGTATTGACTATCTAATCATGTTTTAACACGATTAAGACATTTCCAAAAGTTATTATCTAATTTAATGTTTCAATCAAAACAAATTTATTTCCTATCATTTTTCATCCCAAACAAGTGAAAAATATCATTAAAATGTACTGTATTCCCCTGCAAGTAAGCTTTAGTTAGAAAAGCACTTTCTCAAGCTGGTTGTTCTTTGAAACTGTCTAAATAGCGTGTACAGAGCCAAAGGACACACACTTGTAATGGCTCATAGAGGAATGGTGACAAAGATTTGTGTTAATAAATATGTGATGGGTATTTACTATCTAAACATGTTCTAACAGGATTAAGACTTTTCCAAAAGTTATTATCCAATTTTAAGTTTCAATCTAAACAAATTTATTTCATATCATTTTTCATCCCAAACAAGTGAAAAATGTCTTTAAAATGTACTGCATGATCCTGCAAGTAAGCTTTAGTTAGAAAAGCACTTTCTCAAGCTGGTACTTCTTTGAAACTGTCAAAATAGCGTTTTCAGCGCCTGAAGAGCACAAAAGAATGAAACCCTAAAGGTTCGTTGAAAAAACATTGTAATGGAAATTGACTTTCTAAACATGTTTTTTTGCGATTAAGACTTTTTCCACACATTCTTGTCCAATTTTACGTTACAGTGAAAACACAGACATTTTCTATCATTATTTATCCTAAACAGGTGAAAAATATCATTGAAATGTACTGCATGCCCTGCCCATTTGCTTTAGTTAGAAAAAGCACTTTCCCCAGCTCGTAGCGCTTTGAAATGTCTTAAATAGCGTTTTCAGCACCTGAGACGCACACTTGTAATAGCTCATAGAGGAATGGTGACAAAGATATGTGTTAGTGACTATGTGATGGGTATTGACTATCTAAACATGTTTTAACACGATTAAGACTTTTCCACAGGTTGAAGTTTAAAGTTAAAGTTCCAATTTTAAGTTTAAATCTAAACAAATTTATTTCCTATCATTTTTCATCCCAAATTATAAAAAATGTCATGAAAATGTACTTGCATGCCCCTGCTCGTTTGCTTTAGTTAGAAAAAGCACTTTCTAAAACTCCTAGGGCTTTGAAACTGTCTAAATAGCGTTTTCAGCGCCTGATGTGCACAAAAGAATGAAACCCTAAAGGTTGGTGGACAAAACATAGTAAGTGCATATGTAATGGAAATTCACTTTCTAAACATGTTTTTTTGCTATTAAGACTTTTTCCACACATTCTTTTCCAATTTTACGTTACAGTGAAAACACAGATAAAGTCTCTCATCATTTATCCTAAACATGTGAAAAATATCATTGAAATGTACTGCATGCCCCTGCAAGTTTGCTTTAGTTAGAAAAAGCACTTTCCCCAGCTCTAAGGGCTTTGAAAATGTCTAAATAGCGTTTTCAGCACCTAAGACACACACTTGTAATAGTTGATAGAGGTATGGTGACAAAGCTTGGTGTTAGTGAATATGTGATGGGTATTGACTATCTAAACATGTTTTAACACGATTAAGACTTTTCCAAAAGTTATTATTCAATTTTAAGTTTCGATCAAAACAAATTTATTTCATATCATTTTTCAACCCAAACAAGTGAAAAATGTCATTTAAATGTACTGCATGATCCTGCAAGTAAGCTTTAGTTAGAAAAGCACTTTCTCAAGCTCGTATTTCTTTGAAACTGTCTAAATAGCGTTTTCAGCGCCTAAGACACACACTTGTAATAGCTCATAGAGGAATGGGGACAAAGATTTGTGTTAGTAAATATGTGATGGGTATTCACTAATCTAAACATGTTTTAACACGATTAAGACTTTTCCAAAAGTTATTATCCAATTTTAAGTTTCAATCTAAACAAATTTATTTCCTATCATTTTTCATCCCAAACGAAGTGAAAAAAAATGTCATGAAAATGTACTGCATTCCCCTGCAAGTAAGCTTTAGTTAGAAAAGCACTTTCTAAAGCTGGTAGTTCTTTGAAACTGTCAAAATAGCGTTTTCAGCGCCTGAAGAGCACACAAGAATGAAACCCTAAAGGTTCGTGGACAAAACATTGTAAGTGCATATGTAATGGGAATTGACTTTCTAAACATGTTTTTTCGCGATTAAGACTTTTTCCACACATTCTTGTCCAATTTTACGTTACAGTGAAAACACAGATATTTTCTATCATCATTTATCCTAAACATGTGAAAAATATCATTCAAAATAGTGCATTCCCCTGCTCGTTTGCTTTAGCTAGAAAAAGCACTTTCACAAGCTCGTAGGGCTTTGAAAATGTCTAAATAGCGTTTTCAGCACCTAAGACACACACTTGTAATAGTTGATAGAGGTATGGTGACAAAGATTTGTGGTAGTAAATATGTGATATGTATTGACTATCTAAACATGTTTTAACACGATTAAGACTTTTAAACACGTTATTATCCAATTTTAAGTTTCAATCAAAACAAATTTGTTTCATATCATTTTTCATCCCAAACAAGTGAAAAATGTCATTGAAATGTACTGCATCCCCCTGCAACTAAGCTTTAGTTAGAAAAAGCACTTTCTCAAGCTGGTAGTTCTTTGAAACTGTCTAAATAGCGTTTTCAGCGCCTAAGACACACACTTGTAATAGCTGATAGAGGAATGGTGACAAAGATTTGTGTTAGTAAATATGTGATGGGTATTGACTATCTAAACATGTTTTAACACGATTAAGACTTTTCCACAGGTTTAAGTTTAAAATTAAAGTTCCAATTTTTGATTTTTGAAAAATGTCATGAAAATGTACTGCATTCCTCTGCATTACTTATAAAAGCACTTTCTCAAGCTGGTAGTTCTTTGAAACTGTCTAAATAGCGTTTTCAGCGCCTAAGACACACACTTGTAATAGCTCATAGAGGAATGGTGACAAAGATTTGTGTTAGTAAATATGTGATGGGTATTGACTATCTAAACATGTTTTAACACGATTAAGACTATTCCGAAAGTTATTATACAATTTTAAGTTTCGATCAAAACAAATTTTTTTCCTATCATTTTTCATCCAAAATTAATAAAAAATGTCATTAAAATGTACTGCATTCCCCTGCAAGTAAGCTTTAGTTAGAAAAGCACTTTCTCAAGCTCGTATTTCTTTGAAACTGTCTAAATAGCGTTTTCAGCGCCTAAGACACACACTTGTAATAGCTGATAGAGGAATGGTGACAAAGATTTGTGTTAGTAAATATGTGATGTGTATTGACTATCTAAACATGTTTTAACACGATTAAGACTTTTAAACACGTTATTATCCAATTTTAAGTTTCAATCAGAAACAAATTTGTTTCCTATCATTTTTCATCCCAAACAAGTGAAAAATGTCATTGAAATGTACTGCATCCCCCTGCAACTAAGCTTTAGTTAGAAAAAGCACTTTCTCAAGCTGGTAGTTCTTTGAAACTGTCTAAATAGCGTTTTCAGCGCCTAAGACACACACTTGTAATAGCTGATAGAGGAATGGTGACAAAGATTTGTGTTAGTAAATATGTGATGGGTATTGACTATCTAAACATGTTTTAACACGATTAAGACTTTTCCGAAAGTTATTATACAATTTTACGTTTCGATCAAAACAAATTTTTTTCCTATCATTTTTCATCAAAATTAATAAAAAATGTCATTAAAATGTACTGCATTCCCCTGCAAGTAAGCTTTAGTTAGAAAAGCACTTTCTCAAGCTCGTATTTCTTTGAAACTGGCTAAATAGCGTTTTCAGCACCTGAAGAGCACAAAAGAATGAAACCCTAAAGGTTCGTGGAAAAAAACATTGTAAGTGCATATGTAATGGGAATTGACTTTCTAAACATGTTTTTTTGCGATTAAGACTTTTTCCACACATTCTTGTCCAATTTTACGTTACAGTGAAAACACAGATATAGTCTATCATCATTTATCCTAAACATGTGAAAAATATCATTGAAATGTACTGCATGCCCCTGCAAGTAAGCTTTACTTAGAAAAACCACTTTCCCCAGCTCGTAGCGCTTTGAAAATGTCTAAATAGCGTTTTCAGCACCTGAGACACACACTTGTAATAGCTCATAGAGGTATGGTGACAAAGCTTTGTGTTAGTGAATATGTGATGGGTATTGACTATCTAATCATGTTTTAACACGATTAAGACATTTCCAAAAGTTATTATCTAATTTAATGTTTCAATCAAAACAAATTTATTTCCTATCATTTTTCATCCCAAACAAGTGAAAAATATCATTAAAATGTACTGTATTCCCCTGCAAGTAAGCTTTAGTTAGAAAAGCACTTTCTCAAGCTGGTTGTTCTTTGAAACTGTCTAAATAGCGTGTACAGAGCCAAAGACACACACTTGTAATGGCTCATAGAGGAATGGTGACAAAGATTTGTGTTAATAAATATGTGATGGGTATTTACTATCTAAACATGTTCTAACAGGATTAAGACTTTTCCAAAAGTTATTATCCAATTTTAAGTTTCAATCTAAACAAATTTATTTCATATCATTTTTCATCCCAAACAAGTGAAAAATGTCTTTAAAATGTACTGCATGATCCTGCAAGTAAGCTTTAGTTAGAAAAGCACTTTCTCAAGCTGGTACTTCTTTGAAACTGTCAAAATAGCGTTTTCAGCGCCTGAAGAGCACAAAAGAATGAAACCCTAAAGGTTCGTTGAAAAAACATTGTAATGGAAATTGACTTTCTAAACATGTTTTTTTGCGATTAAGACTTTTTCCACACATTCTTGTCCAATTTTACGTTACAGTGAAAACACAGATATTTTCTATCATCATTTATCCTAAACATGTGAAAAATATCATTGAAATGTACTGCATGCCCCTGCAAGTAAGCTTTACTTAGAAAAACCACTTTCCCCAGCTCGTAGCGCTTTGAAAATGTCTAAATAGCGTTTTCAGCACCTGAGACACACACTTGTAATAGCTCATAGAGGTATGGTGACAAAGCTTTGTGTTAGTGAATATGTGATGGGTATTGACTATCTAATCATGTTTTAACACGATTAAGACATTTCCAAAAGTTATTATCTAATTTAATGTTTCAATCAAAACAAATTTATTTCCTATCATTTTTCATCCCAAACAAGTGAAAAATATCATTAAAATGTACTGCATTCCCCTGCAAGTAAGCTTTAGTTAGAAAAGCACTTTCTCAAGCTGGTACTTCTTTGAAACTGTCTAAATAGCGTGTACAGAGCCAAAGACACACACTTGTAATGGCTCATAGAGGAATGGTGACAAAGATTTGTGTTAATAAATATGTGATGGGTATTGACTATCTAAACCTGTTCTAACAGGATTAAGACTTTCCAAAAGTTATTATCCAATTTTAAGTTTCAATCTAAACAAATTTATTTCCTATCATTTTTCATCCCAAACAAATGAAAAATGTCTTTAAAATGTACTGCATGATCCTGCAAGTAAGCTTTAGTTAGAAAAGCACTTTCTCAAGCTGGTACTTCTTTGAAACTGTCAAAATAGCGTTTTCAGCGCCTGAAGAGCACAAAAGAATGAAACCCTAAAGGATCGTTGAAAAAACATAGTAAGTGCATATGTAATGGGAATTGACTTTCTAAACATGTTTTTTTGCGATTAAGACTATTTCCACACATTCTTGTCCAATTTTACGTTACAGTGAAAACACAGATATTTTCTATCATTATTTATCCTAAACATGTGAAAAATATCATTGAAATGTACTGCATGCCCTGCCCGTTTGCTTTAGTTAGAAAAAGCACTTTCCCCAGCTCGTAGCGCTTTGAAAATGTCTAAATAGCGTTTTCAGCACCTGAGACGCACACTTGTAATAGCTCATAGAGGAATGGTGACAAAGATATGTGTTAGTGACTATGTGATGGGTATTGACTATCTAAACATGTTTTAACACGATTAAGACTTTTCCACAGGTTGAAGTTTAAAGTTAAAGTTCCAATTTTAAGTTTAAATCTAAACAAATTTATTTCCTATCATTTTTCATCCCAAATTAATAAAAAATGTCATGAAAATGTACTTGCATGCCCTGCTCGTTTGCTTTAGTTAGAAAAAGCACTTTCTAAAACTCCTAGGGCTTTGAAACTGTCTAAATAGCGTTTTCAGCGCCTGATGTGCACAAAAGAATGAAACCCTAAAGGTTGGTGGACAAAACATAGTAAGTGCATATGTAATGGAAATTCACTTTCTAAACATGTTTTTTTGCTATTAAGACTTTTTCCACACATTCTTTTCCAATTTTACGTTACAGTGAAAACACAGATATAGTCTCTCATCATTTATCCTAAACATGTGAAAAATATCATTGAAATGTACTGCATGCCCCTGCAAGTTTGCTTTAGTTAGAAAAAGCACTTTCCCCAGCTCTAAGGGCTTTGAAAATGTCTAAATAGCGTTTTCAGCACCTAAGACACACACTTGTAATAGTTGATAGAGGTATGGTGACAAAGCTTGGTGTTAGTGAATATGTGATGGGTATTGACTATCTAAACATGTTTTAATACGATTAAGACTTTTCCAAAAGTTATTATTCAATTTTAAGTTTCGATCAAAACAAATTTATTTCATATCATTTTTCAACCCAAACAAGTGAAAAATGTCATTTAAATGTACTGCATGATCCTGCAAGTAAGCTTTAGTTAGAAAAGCACTTTCTCAAGCTCGTATTTCTTTGAAACTGTCTAAATAGCGTTTTCAGCGCCTAAGACACACACTTGTAATAGCTCATAGAGGAATGGTGACAAAGATTTGTGTTAGTAAATATGTGATGGGTATTCACTAATCTAAACATGTTTTAACACGATTAAGACTTTTCCAAAAGTTATTATCCAATTTTAAGTTTCAATCTAAACAAATTTATTTCCTATCATTTTTCATCCCAAACAAGTGAAAAAAATGTCATGAAAATGTACTGCATTCCCCTGCAAGTAAGCTTTAGTTAGAAAAGCACTTTCTCAAGCTGGTACTTCTTTGAAACTGTCAAAATAGCGTTTTCAGCGCCTGAAGAGCACACAAGAATGAAACCCTAAAGGTTCGTGGACAAAACATTGTAAGTGCATATGTAATGGGAATTGACTTTCTAAACATGTTTTTTTGCGATTAAGACTTTTTCCACACATTCTTGTCCAATTTTACGTTACAGTGAAAACACAGATATTTTCTATCATCATTTATCCTAAACATGTGAAAAATATCATTCAAAAATAGTGCATTCCCCTGCTCGTTTGCTTTAGCTAGAAAAAGCACTTTCACAAGCTCGTAGGGCTTTGAAAATGTCTAAATAGCGTTTTCAGCACCTAAGACACACACTTGTAATAGCTGATAGAGGTATGGTGACAAAGATTTGTGGTAGTAAATATGTGATATGTATTGACTATCTAAACATGTTTTAACACGATTAAGACTTTTAAACACGTTATTATCCAATTTTAAGTTTCAATCAAAACAAATTTGTTTCCTATCATTTTTCATCCCAAACAAGTGAAAAATGTCATTGAAATGTACTGCATCCCCCTGCAACTAAGCTTTAGTTAGAAAAAGCACTTTCTCAAGCTGGTAGTTCTTTGAAACTGTCTAAATAGCGTTTTCAGCGCCTAAGACACACACTTGTAATAGCCGATAGAGGAATGGTGACAAAGATTTGTGTTAGTAAATATGTGATGGGTATTGACTATCTAAACATGTTTTAACACGATTAAGACTTTTCCACAGGTTTAAGTTTAAAATTAAAGTTCCAATTTTTGATTTTTGAAAAATGTCATGAAAATGTACTGCATTCCTCTGCATTACTTATAAAAGCACTTTCTCAAGCTGGTAGTTCTTTGAAACTGTCTAAATAGCGTTTTCAGCGCCTAAGACACACACTTGTAATAGCTCATAGAGGAATGGTGACAAAGATTTGTGTTAGTAAATATGTGATGGGTATTGACTATCTAAACATGTTTTAACACGATTAAGACTTTTCCGAAAGTTATTATACAATTTTAAGTTTCGATCAAAACAAATTTTTTTCCTATCATTTTTCATCCAAAATTAATAAAAAATGTCATTAAAATGTACTGCATTCCCCTGCAAGTAAGCTTTAGTTAGAAAAGCACTTTCTCAAGCTCGTATTTCTTTGAAACTGTCTAAATAGCGTTTTCAGCGCCTGAAGAGCACAAAAGAATGAAACCCTAAAGGTTCGTTGAAAAAACATTGTAAGTGCATATGTAATGGGAATTGACTTTCTAAACATGTTTTTTTGCGATTAAGACTTTTTCCACACATTCTTGTCCAATTTTACGTTACAGTGAAAACACAGATATAGTCTATCATCATTTATCCTAAACATGTGAAAAATATCATTGAAATGTTCTGCATGCCCCTGCAAGTAAGCTTTACTTAGAAAAACCACTTTCCCCAGCTCGTAGCGCTTTGAAAATGTCTAAATAGCGTTTTCAGCACCTGAGACACACACTTGTAATAGCTCATAGAGGTATGGTGACAAAGCTTTGTGTTAGTGAATATGTGATGGGTATTGACTATCTAATCATGTTTTAACACGATTAAGACATTTCCAAAAGTTATTATCTAATTTAATGTTTCAATCAAAACAAATTTATTTCCTATCATTTTTCATCCCAAACAAGTGAAAAATATCATTAAAATGTACTGCATTCCCCTGCAAGTAAGCTTTAGTTAGAAAAGCACTTTCTCAAGCTGGTACTTCTTTGAAACTGTCTAAATAGCGTGTACAGAGCCAAAGACACACACTTGTAATGGCTCATAGAGGAATGGTGACAAAGATTTGTGTTAATAAATATGTGATGGGTATTGACTATCTAAACCTGTTCTAACAGGATTAAGACTTTTCCTAAAGTTATTATCCAATTTTAAGTTTCAATCTAAACAAATTTATTTCCTATCATTTTTCATCCCAAACAAATGAAAAATGTCTTTAAAATGTACTGCATGATCCTGCAAGTAAGCTTTAGTTAGAAAAAGCACTTTCTCAAGCTGGTACTTCTTTGAAACTGTCAAAATAGCGTTTTCAGCGCCTGAAGAGCACAAAAGAATGAAACCCTAAAGGATCGTTGAAAAAACATTGTAAGTGCATATGTAATGGAAATTGACTTTCTAAACATGTTTTTTTGCGATTAAGACTTTTTCCACACATTCTTGTCCAATTTTACGTTACAGTGAAAACACAGATATTTTCTATCATTATTTATCCTAAACATGTGAAAAATATCATTGAAATGTACTGCATGCCCTGCCCGTTTGCTTTAGTTAGAAAAAGCACTTTCCCCAGCTCTAAGGGCTTTGAAAATGTCTAAATAGCGTTTTCAGCACCTGAGACGCACACTTGTAATAGCTCATAGAGGAATGGTGACAAAGATATGTGTTAGTGACTATGTGATGGGTATTCACTATCTAAACATGTTTTATCACGATTAAGACTTTTCCACAGGTTGAAGTTTAAAGTTAAAGTTCCAATTTTAAGTTTAAATCTAAACAAATTTATTTCCTATCATTTTTCATCCCAAATTAATAAAAAATGTCATGAAAATGTACTGCATGCCCCTGCTCGTTTGCTTTAGTTAGAAAAATCACTTTCTAAAGCTCCTAGGGCTTTGAAACTGTCTAAATAGCGTTTTCAGCGCCTGAGGTGCACAAAAGAATGAAACCCTAAAGGTTCGTGGACAAAACATAGTAAGTGCATATGTAATGGAAATTCACTTTCTAAACATGTTTTTTTGCTATTAAGACTTTTTCCACACATCATTTTCCAATTTTACGTTACAGTGAAAACACAGATAAAGTCTCTCATCATTTATCCTAAACATGTGAAAAATATCATTGAAATGTACTGCATGCCCCTGCAAGTTTGCTTTAGTTAGAAAAAGCACTTTTCCCAGCTCTAAGGGCTTTGAAAATGTCTAAATAGCGTTTTCAGCCCCTAAGACACACACTTGCAATATAGCTGATAGAGGTATGGTGACAAAGATTTGTGTTAGTGAATATGTGATGGGTATTGACGATCTAATCATGTTTTAACACGATTAAGACTTTTAAAAACGTTATTATCCATTTTTAAGTTTCAATCAAAAGAAATTTGTTTCCTATCAGTTTTCATCCCAAAAAAATAAAAAATGTCATGAAAATGTACTGCATTCAACTGCAAGTAAGCTTTAGATAGAAAAGCACTTTCTCAAGCTGGTAGTTCTTTGAAACTGTCTAAATAGCGTTTTCAGCGCCTAAGACACACACTTGTAATAGCTGATAGAGGAATGGTGACAAAGATTTGTGTTAGTGAATATGTGATGGGTATTGACGATCTAAACATGTTTTTACACGATTAAGACTTTTCCAAAATTTATTATCTAATTTAATGTTTCAATCAAAACAAATTTATTTCCTATCATTTTTCATCCCAAACAAGTGAAAAATGTCATTAAAATGTACTGCATTCCCCTGCAAGTAAGCTTTAGTTAGAAAAGCACTTTCTCAAGCTCGTAGGGCTTTGAAAATGTCTAAATAGCGTTTTCAGCACCTAATACACACACTTGTAATAGCTGATAGAGGTATGGTGACAAAGCTTTGTGTTAGTGAATGAGTGATGGGTATTGACTATCTAAACATGTTTTAACACGATTAAGACTTTTCCACAGGTTGAAGTTTAAAGTTAAAGTTCCAATTTTAAGTTTAAATGTAAACAAATTTATTTCCTATCATTTTTCATCCCAAATTAATAAAAAATGTCATGAAAATGTACTGCATGATCCTGCAAGTAAGCTTTAGTTAGAAAAGCACTTTTTCAAGGTCGTATTTCTTTGAAACTGTCTAAATAACGTTTTCAGCGCCTGAAGAGCACAAAAGAATGAAACCCTTAAGGGTCGTGGACAAAACATTGTAAGGGCATATGTAATGGGTATTGACTTTCTAAACATGTTATTTCGTGATTAAGATTTTTTCCACACATTCTTGTCCAATTTTATGTTACAGTGAAATGTCATTGAAATGTACTGCATGCCCCTGCTCGTTTGCTTTAGTTAGAAAAAGCACTTTCCAAAGCTCGTAGCGCTTTGAAAATGTCTAAATAGCGTTTTCAGCGCATGAAGTGCTCTCTTGTATTAGAACAAAGAGGTTTGTTTTCAAAACATTGTTAGTGAATCGGTGATTGGCTTTTGACTTTCTAAACAATTTTTTTTCTCGAATAATACTTTTTCTCACGTTATAATCCAGTTATACATTTCAATATAAACAAATTTATTTCCTATCATTTTTCATCCCAAACAAGTGAAAAATATCATTAAAATGTACTGCATTCCCCTGCAAGTAAGCTTTAGTTAGAAAAAGCACTTTCTCAAGCTCGTAGTTCTTTGAAACTGTCTAAATATCGATTTCAGCACCTAAGACACACACTTGTAATAGCTCATAAAAACGTTATTATCCAATTTTAAGTTTCAATCAAAACAAATTTGTTTCCTATCATTTTTCATCCCAAAAAAATAAAAAATGTCATGAAAATGTACTGCATTCAACTGCAATTAAGCTTTAGTTAGAAAAGCACTTTCTCAAGCTCGTAGTTCTTTGAAACTGTCTAAATAGCGTTTTCAGCGCCTAAGACACACATTTGTAATCGCTCATAGAGGAATGGTGACAAAGATTTGTGTTATTAAATATGTGATGGGTATTGACTATCTAAACATGTTTTAACACGATTAAGACTTTTCCAAAAGTTATTATCCAATTTTAAGTTTCAATCAAAACAAATTTATTTCCTATCATTTTTCATCCCAAACAAGTGAAAAATGTCATTAAAATGTCCTGCATGATCCTGCAAGTAAGCTTTAGTTAGAAAAGCACTTTCTCAAGCTCGTATTTCTTTGAAACTGTCTAAATAGCGTTTTCAGCACCTAAGACACACACTTGTAATAGCTTATAGAGGTATGGTGACAAAGCTTTGTGTTTAGTGAATATGTCATGGGTATTGACTTTCTAAACATGTTATTTCGCTATTAAGACTTTTTCCACCCATTCTTGTCCAATTTTACGTTTCAGTTAAAACACTTACTTAAACATTTATTTCTTATCATCATTTATCCTAAACAAGTGAAAAATGTCATTAAAATGTACTGCATTCCCCTGCACGTATCCTTTAGTTAGAAAAGAACTTTCTCGAGCTCGTAAAGCTTTGAAACTTTCTAAATACCGTTTTCAGCGACTAAGGAGCACACTCATGTTAGCACAATGAGACTTACTGACAAAATATTGTTAGAGCATTTTTTTTCACGATAAAGACTTTTTCTCACTTTATTATCCAATTATACATTTAAATAGAAATTATTATATTTCCTATCATTTTTCACCCTAAACATGTCAAAAATGTCAGTGAAATTTTCTGCATGCCCCTGCTCATATGCTTTAGTTAGAAAATTCCCTTACCCAAGCTAGTAGCGCTTTGAAAATGTCAAAATAACGTGTTCAGTGCCCAAAGAGCACACTTGTTTTATCTTTAGAGGTTATAAAGATTTTTTTTTTTCATGATTTAGATTTTTTTAATACATCATGCAGTTATACATTTCAATATAAACAATCATATTTCGTTTCATTTAATCTTGTCTTGTTGTAAAAGGCTTTGAAAACAAACATCATGCACCACTTTCCAACTGTTTTAGTGCTTTGAAACTGTCTGAATAGAGTTTTCAGTGCTTATTTGATAACTAAAGACTTTCTAAACATTTTTTTACCATATAGAATTTTGTGCTCACATATAGAAAACTACACACACAAACACACACACACACACACACACACTCAGACACACACACACACACACACACTCAAATGCCAAGGAACGTGAAATTGAACTTGATCAACAAGTTTGTGACAGACCCTTTTTTGGTTTGTTTGTTTTTTTTTTAATTTTACTTTTTTAAAAGTGTGCTGGAAATCATGGTGTGAATAAATGTGAGCCTGGAGCTCTGCTAGAATTCTGCCTGCCTGCCAAGTTTGACTATGCACCATCACACACTGGGTTTTACAGTGGTGCTGAAAAACGGGGATTTGGAAGACTCGGACGTCATCATGGAAGCCTCCACCAAACCCAAATGCAGGCAGGCACTTCTCAGTGTTCTGTGGGCCCCACCATCCATCATAGCAGCAATGCGAGGCATTGGGAAATGCACAATTGGTGAAGGTGAGGTGTGTTCACAGGTACGTCCGTTGGCCACAAATATTTCTCTTTGTAATGCCTGAAACTTTGGCCAATGCACCAAACAGCCTTGGCCTGGGCTGGCACTGCCCGGGGCCATCGATGTCAGCTCCTCTAACTCAGTGCTGCCTCGGGGGACACAGAGGGCAGGCAGGGTTCTGCCCCCCTCCACTCTTTGTGGGATTTCCCCTTTGAGCAGTCGTGTGAAAAGACACTGAGGCAAGCCTTTGACAAAGTAAGTGTAATTGATGGTCAACAAATCCAGCCTAAAGTTGCGCTAACCCACCCATAATGTTCAGTTATTAAGGATAGGGTATATTGAGTCGCACAGGACACTCAAACCAATTGTCAAACCAGATCCAATTGTTGGTACCAAAGAGCCATAGAGAACTCCTGTAACATGCAGCTCATCATGATTCAATGGCTGGACATTTGGGGCAGGACAAAATTCTCTTATGGCCTATTTCTATTGGCCAGACATTCGTGGCAATGTTTGCAGATGGTGAAGAGATCCTGAGTGACCTGGGCACGTCCTTTATTTCACACATTTGTTTGCAAACTGTTTGATTTATTAAGAATTAAATCGATCACATTAGTGTTTACCATCCGCAGATGAATGGGCTGGTCGAACAGCTTAATCAAATGTTTAAAATGATATCTGATTCATAAGTTCATTCACAATCATGCTCCTAACTCGAACCTCTGCTTGGGTTTTGTATGGGTGCATGTCTTACACATCATTAGAGAAAAATTGGAGGAGGGACCCTCTTAAAAAAAAACAAAATTCAATACATTCTGGACCTGAGAGCAAAACTCCACATATTAAGTCACCTAACACAGGAGAATTTGCATCAGGCCCAAGAACAACAGTCCCGACTGCATGACAGGGGTATTCAGCTTTGGGAATTTGCACTGTAAGATAAGGTACTTGTTTTACTACCCACATCAACTTCTAAATTACTCGAGAAGTGGCAAAGGCCCTTTGAGCTCACATGGCGAGTCAGAGACATCAATTATGAGGTCAGGTGAACAGATATGCATGTCAAATATACCACCTCAATCTCCTGAAATTGTGGAGACAGGCGTTTCCTGAGGCCTGATGGTGGGACATGGCCACGGGAACAATTGAGGATGCCCACAGTGATTGGAGCAGTCCGCTGGTCTAGGTGCCCAAAGCTGATGCGTTGGTTTATTTTTGAGTGGACTATAGGAAAATCAATAAGGTGTACAAATTTAATGCATACCCAATGCCACACTTTGAAGAATTTCTCAATTGGGGGAAGGTTGTTTCATTCTACTGACTTTTCTCTCATTTTTTTCTACATTCTGACACGTTGGCCAAGTGCCCTCTGTTCCAATCAAACCCCATTCCAAAGGCTTTCCAATATTTGAAAGTGCGCTGGAAAGTGCAGGGTTGAATAAACGTGAATAAAAACTTAAAAAGGCAAAAACATGACAATTAATGTTAAGAAAACTAGTATTCATCCAATACACTCTAACATACTGCTTTCTCTGTAAATCTCTATGTGCTCACAGGATATTAGAGTGTATAGCTTTGTGCTTTAGGTGCGAAAAAAAAGTTATATAGAGGGGTTCAAGATAATAAGGCTTAAGGAAAGTGGTGTTTTCAAGCAATTGCGTACAAGCAGTAGTGAGCTTTTTTTGTTAAGTGTTTTTCACATGATTACATTAAAAATGATATCAAAAATGTTTGTTTATATAAAATTCAATCAAAATCAGATTCAATCAGAATATAAAAATCTTCAGAATTAAAAAATCAAAATTAATGTTTAGAAAGCTAATATTTATCAAATATTTTTTCTCAGTAAATACTTATGCGCTCACACAACTCTGTGCATCAGGTGCCCAGAGAGAAATGCACAAGGACTCCCTTCCAAAACAATTGGAACAAGGACTGTAAATGTAGGAAGAATCTGCAAGTTTTTCCTCCCAAGTCTGTCTGAATAGGACTTTCTAACTCCATACAACAGCATGATCCTCCAGACCAGGATATTACTGTGTTGTCACTTGACCACAGAGTTGATTTTTGCAAGGCAGTGTGGTCCATTAGACGTGCTGATTGATGAAGCATTTTGTACTGTGCAATATTATGCATATAAGATACCTACATTGTGCTCTTTGGTGTGTCGCTTGGCTCCTTTAAATATGTAGGCTGGGTCTGAACTGGAACAAATAAAATTCTTACATAATAATAAAACATGATATTATGACTTTTAACAGTTTACAAGGTCCCACTTCTTGCAAAAATCAGGGAATGTCTCCTGTAAATGCATGTAATATAATACCGTAATATTATTAAGCATATTATCATCATCTTTCACAAAAGGGAAGCTTTTTTGCCAATGAAATATAATATTGGTATCAATGAAGGACTGTATGCTTCCTGCCATATGTCTTGTTTAAATTTTTTTATCTCATTTCTGCACAGCCATCCATTGGACAGTGTTCCTGTAGCTCAATACTATCTTGTTGACATGTAACTGTTCTACTGATGGCATCATTGAGGTAGAAACAATCAATCCTGCTTTTGAGGGCACAGGCAATTCTGTTTGGTCTCTTCCTTCGATATGTGCAAACATTTTCATCAGACCACTGACACCACCTCCGTTTTGAGAAGCTCAGGCATTGTTGTGCAAATTGCTGTAACATAATTTTTCCTGTGCTTATTTTTGAGATATTTTGCCTTTTTCACTCTCTCTCTCTTTTATGCATTTGCTTATAATATTCTCAATTAATGCAGTGCGAAACAAAAGTGATCTTATAACTGTGCTCTAAGTTTATCTGAGACGCTTCTTCATGTTAGTTTGTGGTGATCCATGCCCTTTCTGCATATGCCTCTTCCTTGTGTTTTGCTGTGCACAGCTTTTGTTTTTTTTGTTTTTTTATCTTTTTCTTTAATTGAGATCTCCTTTTGAAGTTTCTTCATCATATTTTCCACCCCTGTAAGCTGCCTAAAAGAGTCAGTGTGCCTATAAACCGTTGCTATATATACCAATACCTAATTCATGTTACTAACTGACCTTGACACATGACACCATGAATTTGAATGTGACTGCTGCTCTTGCTGGCATTCAGGACTTCTTTTTTCAAAGTAGCCTTCCTTGCTTTGCTCCTCTCACATTCTTGTCTCCACTTTGTGCACTGTATCTGCTGTCCTCTTTCACTCAAGTCCTTTATCAATATCTTCCTTGCCTGCCTCTTATTCTCTTCTTCATTTTTCTCTTTCTTTTTGAAGATACTGTGCTCTCTTCTCAGGATCGGTATCATGCCGGGCACTATAGAAAATGTTTTTCAGCAGCACTCAGTTGTAACCTAGCAGGCTGCAGGCATGGTATTTACTTTATTAATCTGATATATCTCATTCAGAAAACCATACACCTATAATAAGCCATAACATTAAAACCACTGACAGGTGACGTGAATAACATCGATTCTCTTGTTAAAATGGCACCTGTCTAGGGGTGGGATATGTTATGTAGCATGTGAAGAGTAAGTTCTCAACATTCATGTGTTGGAATCAGGAAAACTGGGCAAGCGCAAGGATTTGAGCGACTTTGACAAGGGCCAAATTGTGAAGGCTAGACGACTGGGTAAGAGAATCGCCAAACCGACAGGTCCTTTGGGGTGTTCCTGGTACGCAGAGGTTAATACCAAACAAAAGTTGTCCAAGTACCCAGAGACAGAGTCATGGGCGCCCAAGGGTCACTGATACGCGTGGGGAGTGAAAGCTGGCCTGTCTGCTCCGCTCCCCCAGAAGAGCTACTGTTGCACACATTGATGAAAAAGTTGATGCTGACTATGATAGAAAGGTGTCAGAAAACACTGTGCATCACATCTTTTCTACTGAGACAAGAGAATGAGAGCACTTGTCTCATGGCCATACTGCAGAAAAGAAAATGATAATGCAATTTCCTGTATATATCAGAATGTATGGAATGCCCCATTGTTTTAAGAGAGGAGACAGACTTTGGTACCAGTGTTGCACGTAAAATGTGGGACGTAGGTTAAAATAATTGTTTTTGCTAACTTAAATCGGAAGAGGAAAATAATGTTTTTAAAAAGAAAGAAATACCTCAGTGAGGTATTGCATCGTATGGTAGACACTGTGCAGAACGTCTGTTTGAGGACAGTTGGCATAGTTTTCTTAAGTACTTGATTGTATGATATGAATTGTTAGGGGAGGAGTGAAAGAGAGTAAGGATGAGAGTGTGCACGCTGCGAGTGTGAATGTGCTGTGCAGTATATACAATTGTATTTTTGTCTCGGATGTATTTTATGGTTACGTGTGTTAGCTTATTGGATGTGTGTTAAACTTTAAATCAGATATTCCTTGGGGTTTTCTTATATGCTTCTTAGACATAGAAAAATTGTCCTGTTAGCGGTTTATGTATGCAATGTGGGATTAGTTCAGAACACTGTGTACATATCTGTTTAAGTTAATAAACAATAGAAGGAATGACTGTAATACTGTAGTCACTTGAAATACGGACTGCCCTCATAATTCCATAAGCAAGGTCAGAGTGAACAGACTCGTTAATGGCAACTACCCTGTTGAGTTTTTAGGGAACAAACACCATCTGTGTAAAAGTTTCAAAAAGTGGGAAAAGAGAACCAGAGGCATGAACCCAAACTGGCCAACTGAGGGATCATTTGATGTGTCCTTATGCATGGAGATGGAAACATTAATCAAAGTCATAAAGTAAAAGATAAATGCAAGATGAGGGAAGCCAAAAAAGAGATAGAAAGGGGGGAGTCTTCATGGAAAAGCATGAAGCAAGCAAGAAAGAAGTTGAAAAGTGATGATTAAAAATCTGAGAAGAAGATGAAAGAGGCATTCAAGGATCCACAACCTTATGCCCCGCCCAGCACCACCTAGTGGACAGTTCCCAATGGTAACAGGTATAGTGCATGTTAGAGGGAGGTTGAATTAGAGAAACAGGAACCAAGGGGTGTAGAAGAAGTACACAGGAAAGAAAGTGGGGAATAGCATTGTGATAAAGAATGAAAGGAAAAACCCTTAGACTGCTATCAGCTATTAAAAGAAGCTATGACAAGGGTGGGATATCAGGAGGCAGATAGCACATTGTGGGAGGAGGATGAGGAAAGACTCAGGCAGAGTATAGGTGAAGAAATAGATGAAGAGATAAATAAATTAGAAGAGAAGTTAAAAGAGCCAGAGGAGCACCATCAAAAGAATGTGTTTGTTAGGCAGACAGTTATATTTTGAAGACATGGAAGAAGAAGAGGAAACTCCTTTAAGGACCCAGAATGAGGGAGAAAAGTGCCTGAGAGCAAGGGAGCAGCCCCAACAGCCGAAACTATGGGCTGGGGAATTTCCTATATTAATTAAGGGAACACATGTGCCCTGGGCCACACAGGATCTCAATGGGCTGGTGTCAGGTCTCCGACATCCATTATGGAGCAAATAAATGGCTAAAAAATTTTGAGGATCAGACCACTGGTAAATTACTTGCAGTAGGAGACATAAAAGCATTACTGGCAAAAATCCTGGGAGGTGCCAAGATGGAAGAACTTACAGCAGCAAACATGAGAGGGGCCATAGGCAATCCACTCATGGATGGAACTGCTTTTGATCCAAGTCGACCAGTTCTGTGGTGGGCGCTAAGAAATGAGTACCCAGCCCAAGTGGACCCTAAAGCTCTAAAAGTAGAAGAGCTGAGGGAAACAGAGATTCCAACCACATATGTGCAAAGACAACTGAAAAGGTGGAAACAAGAGCCTGA
This sequence comes from Pangasianodon hypophthalmus, assembly GCF_027358585.1. NCBI lineage: Eukaryota > Metazoa > Chordata > Actinopteri > Siluriformes > Pangasiidae > Pangasianodon > Pangasianodon hypophthalmus. Next base: position 12,823,518 of record NC_069716.1, on the reverse strand, counting down.
AAGAGATCCGGAAGGTGATTCACATTGTTCAGAAAAGCTGTGACGGATGCCATGTCTCCTGCAGTAAAAAGCAAGCTTGAAGTAGTGGTCGGTCTGAACTCTAAAACACACAGGGTATTCTGTGACCTCGATGACAATGATCCTCGTTGTCGCAGTTATTGGTGGGTTGTGGTTTGTTGTGTTCTACCTACGTTTAGAACGCTGGTGGATAATGCAGCTGCTAAACAGATGACGGTGATGCAGAAAGTACCAAAAAAAGGACCCATGGGCCATTTGGCTTGATATAACGGAGACTTCACAAAAAACAGAAGATCCCAATACCTCAAATGAGGATGAAAAAGATGAATGATGAGTCATGCCCTGGGTGTAAGTGCTAGCCTAACCTCACCCCACAGGTAACTCTCTACAACATGTAAAGTGTTTGAGTTGAAGACTTCACATCGTGCCAGGATACGGCTACTGCATATAAACGAGACTGTATGTGTAATAGGTGTGTTTTTTTTATATTGTGATGATAATTGATTATTGTATACTCTACATAACTGTGATAACCACGGACAAGCACAGAACCTAATGCACACTCATGCTTCTAAAACGCTGTTTGCTTTTTAGGGAGACAAGATTCTTACTATAGTAGCCAAATGAGGAGGGAGATTCTCCATGAGAGAGTAATTCCAGAATTTAGTCATTGATAAAAAAGTTGGGTGATCTAAATAGGTCACTGGATAGGTTTAATTGAAAGTACTCGATTGCGTGATTGCTCTCTTGAAGAAGGTAATAAAAGTGAGACTTAATAAGTCTCAGAGGGGGGAAATATATCGAAACTTGTAACGATAAAATATTAACCCCAAAATGTGTACTCATACCTAATAATACTTAATCCTCAATATTGTAGATGTATGGAACCAGTATAGTGCACAAGGTGACACAGAGGCCTGAAAGTGCTCTATATGACCTTACATAGGCATTGGTATCCTGCTAAGTGGGGAGAACAGGAACAAACTGTAAATTTAAGTGAGCAAGGTTATTAAACAATAACATAAGCACATATGGGAATGTTGGGTCTTGTGAAAAAAATGGATGTTGAAGTTTTTTGAGTTAAATGTATATAAGCATGAACTTGCGGCTAACAGACTGGTGCAGAATCAACAACCTGTACAACAACTCCTTATGTTTGCATTTACACCATCTTATACTGTTACTCTTTTGCATTACTTTCTACTAGAACTGTGTACTAGTCGGCACTGCACTGTAACTTACTGTGCCCATTGCCTTGTTTTGGTAGTTTTGTACTGTCTTGTGCTGTCTACACATGTTTGCACTGTGCACTTTATGTAAATATATGTAGTCTCCTATAGTTCTGTGTTTGTTTCATGTAGCACCTTGGACCTGGAGGAATGTTATTTCATTTCACTGTGTACTAACTAGCTGTATACGGTTGAAATGACAATAAAGCCATTTGACTTGACTATTTGTAGCCAAGTGATTCCCTCCACCTTGTTAAAAGCCCCAGTTCTGGCAGAAGAAAAGCAGCCCTAAAGCATGATGCTGCCTCCACCAAGCTGCACTTGTATGGTGTTCTTTCGGTGATGTGCTTCTCTCTCTTTTTTTTTTTTTTTTTTTGCACCATACATACCTCTTGGATTTGGTCTCATCAGACCTTAACACATTTTGCCACAGGGTTTGGGGTAATTTAGTTGAGCTTGGATGTTTTTTGTGAGAAAGGGCTTCCATCAAGCCACCCTACCCCATAGCCCAGACATGTGAAGAATATGACAGATTGTTGTCATATGTAATCAGTACTTAGTGCTCCATGGTACATCTAATGTTTTGGAAATTCTTTTATACCCCTCTCCTGATTGATGAAAGCACAAAGATATGAAGAAAATCCTACGGAAACAGCTGATCTTTAATTGGGCTTAATCAGAATAATTTCATTGATGACAGCCGTACGATAATTACTTTTGAAAATGAGAGTGAATGTGATTGGAACACAGCCACATCCTCAATTATAAAAGGGTGTGCATATTTATTGTAACATTTTTTATTTTGCCTATTTTTTCCTAAAATGTTCCTTATTATTTTTCACTGAATTTTTATACATTGTAATTTCATACTGATGGTGGGAAAAGTTCTGGTGTGATTTATCTTGGTTTCTTTTTTTTTTAATGTCACAAAAACCTGCCATTTTACTAGGGATGGGTAGACTTTTTATATCAATTGTACATTATCAAATCATGTTCACTGTATGAAAACTAATTGTGTTTAATGCAACTCAATTCATTCACGTGGAGACAATGTGCACATTTCATTTAAGTAAATTAAGTGGATTACTTGTTTGATGAGGACAGATAGGAAATAAAATCATGATTGCATGATCTTTGGTGTTTGACCCCTAGTTCCTATGATTCTCAATGAGGGACAAATACATCACACGAATCATCACATTTTTATCATCCCAATTTGTCCATATTCACATTCACAATCATTCTGATCAGCTTCTCCTGTTCACAGTCATACGCACTTTTATACATAACCCAGACTTTCAGTCAATCATTATGAAATCTTGCTGCTGGTCTACTAGTGATGTCACTGAGCTGCTTATTCTGTGTTTGTGATCCTGGTTTGTTTTGTTTATTGGTTCTTTCCCTGACTATATGCTGTGCCTCCTGTATGTTTTGAGTCTGCTTTGCCTTTACAACTTGTCTGCCTCATGTGGCAGTTATCCAATTATAGCTGTCCAAAAGGCAGATAAGTGCTATCAGATACTCTCCTGTGTACAAAAATGATACGTCAGTATAGCTATATGCCTTATAGGCTATTAACAAATTAAATACTTGGTTTACACAGCTGATGATGGACTTTTGTCCATAAACTTTGTGTTCCTCTCAATGCTTTGTGTTTTCTTCTTCTAACTGCAGCAAAATACTGCTTGTAGTTCTATATAGGTAATGGATTCACTTTGGATTTTAGCACAGGAAGAAAAACTCGAAAAAGAAAAAACCCATGAGTTGAATAGAGTATTTGATTATTGATAGGAGAGTCCACTGAACAGTATACAGTGAACCGTTTAAAGGCACTGTGGTTAAAGAGAGTTGGAAATTTTATCCAAATGACGAAATGCAGAGACAAGCAATTTTAGTGGTGTTGCGAAAGATTTAATAAATGCTCTGGTGACTCTACTGGTGATCTTAAATTTTCACAAGCCAGTTCATGTGATGCTTTCATTCATTAATAGCAATTCTACAAAGGGATGTGATGACGGATCCATGCAGGCCATGATCTACAGAGGAATACTTTGTGAACCACCATGATGGTAATTAAGTCTGTTCCCCGAGCTAAACAAAAATGTAGAAATACTCAGAAATTTGTTTTGATAACCTAATTAACATAAAATTAGATCATACTGAACTGATAGATATTAGATGTCTTACATCTAAAGTGCTTATTGTTAATGAAACTGTTACTGAACAGGAATTTAATGTACTGTGTTTAACAGAAACATGGATTAAAACAAATGAGTATGTAGAGTTAAATGAAGCTAGTCCTCCTGGATGCAGTTACATGCATCATCCCTATCTTACTGGCAGAGGTGGAGGTGTCTCAGTTATTTATCATGATAATCTAGGTATCACATAAAAACCTAGTCATACAGCATTTGTTTTTTCAACACCCCTGCTCATAATGCATTATACACCAATTTATATGTACTAATTAATCAGTCTTATGGTTGCATGAGCGCATTTATAAAGATGTAGCCTGCATTGTTATAATGTTTTTACAGTTATAATGACTTATTAGCAATGCAGATTTATTTCAAGATCCAATAAGTGAATTATTTTATATTGTTGTTGCTAGTTGTGTTGTGTTGCCTTATAAATACTTTAGATTGATAATACAATTACTAACCTTTATAAAAGCATCCCTGGTGGGCATTAAGTAAAATGAAAGCATAGGATGCCATTTCCATAATGCAAAGGTGAAGACATCATGAATACATGCTCATTATACATTATAAGTGCCTTTTAAAATTGTTTACTTGCAAATGTAACTCCTGAACAATAATGCTTTTAATAAAATAATGGAAAAACAGAAATCATATTAAGGCAAACAGTTGCAAAGATGTTCTTTAAATGTTACATACTAGCAAAACATTATTTTTAAAGTATAATTATCAGTTTTCACATGGGAAATTGTCTCTTTGATGTCACTGCTGATTGCAGCTTCTCCCAGACGCTGTGATGGTGCCAAAGACCTCAGGAGCAGCTAATTTCAAAGCAGCTTCTACCGCTGTAATGGTAGATCGGTTCAGTCCCACGCTCTGAAAAGCAGCTCCCCTTTTTGACAGCCTCTAGTGCAAGAGTGTATCTTGCCACAATGCTTTTGGTGTTCTTCACTAAACAAAAGAAACAGAGAAATAGGTATACACACTGTAATTACCTTAAAACATTAAAGCAACATAGAACTTAAAAATGTAAATTAAAAAGAATTTACACGCAGACAAAGATGACTGATTCAACAACAGACCATGCCCTATAATAATTAGCGCTTCACTGAAATGTAAATTATCGTCCAAAAACTAAAAATGAAGGTATGTTAGGATTAAGAAGCCTCAGGTTTAAGAAGCCTGATCTCGTGACAAGTACTTTGGGCTGTGTAGCAACATTTCTGGACACTAAAATTACGTGGTTTATTATGTGTATTGCTGGAGTTTTTAAGTGAAAAGTCCACTAAGTAGCACTAAGATGGAGTAAAGAGGAATAAATGTCCAAGGGGGTAACAATGGGTCAAAGTTACACCACTGATTAATGCTCCATAGATTCATAAGATCTTACACTTGATTAAAGGAAAGTTGTATTAATGTGTTCACATGACCACACACTTTGTCAGCTGATTAAGCACATTCGGTGTAAGAACGTGCATGTAAACATGCTCATTGCTTGCACTTTGATAATCTGAAATAGTCACAAACCATAAAATACTGTAGTTCCTTACAACTGTCATTGATATCTGCGATATCATTGATATCACAGATATTTCATTACCTCTCACACGAGTAGGCACTTTTACGTGCTGTGGGCTTCTTTGGCAGTTTCAACAGAAGAGTCAGACAGTATAGAGAAGTGGCTGGGTTTTCTATGAGCCTGATTCAAATCTATTGGGTACAACAAAGATTTTTTAACCTCAAAAGGCCACAAGATACTGATTATTACATGAACATCATATGAGGTCTAATATTTCACCACCCACCTGAGTATCCAGTTGGACCAGGGATTTCCTCCTTCTTGCTAGAAATGAGTTCCTGGATAAATTCTTCCTTTTAACGAGGTGAATAGACTCATCTTTCAAAGCACTTTTCTCCTTTTCTGCTTCTAGATGCTGTCTTGAAAGGGCCATGTCATGTGCAGCCATTTGGTACAGCATTCTCTAGTTGGAAATGGAAAGTAAAAAAAAATGCTTGGGATAAAATATGTCTTTCTAATACAATTTTATCTAAGGAGATATGGGACACGATAATACATCAAGACAATAACATTATGATTTTTTTCCCACAGTTAGCCTTTTTCACTCATAAACTTGAAATTATGCATTTTAATATGAACAATTATATTTCATGTCAATTTTGATTCGAAACATGTGAAAGTGTATTTAAAATGTATTGCAAAAATGTCATTGAGATATACTGCATGCCCCTGCTTATATGCTTTAGCTCAAACAAGCACTATCCCATTCTCGTAGCGCTTCGAAAATGTCTAAATAGCGTTTTCAGCACCCAAAGAGCACAGTTGTTTTTTTGACAAGAGTTTTTTATGACAAAACTTTGTGTTAGTTGCATATGTGATGGAAATTAACTTTCTACTTTTTGTCTTAAAGATTAAGACTATTTTCACACATTATTATCCATTTATACATTTAAATAGAATTAAATCTATTTCGTCATCATGCACCTTACACATGTGCGTTAGTGAGATAAAACAATTTCCCAAGCTCCTAGCGCTGAGAAAATGTCTAAATAGCGATTTCAGCGCCTGGAGAGCACTCTTGTCTTAGCACAAAGAGGTTTGTTTTCAAAACATTGTGAGTGTATCCGTGATTGAGTATTGACTTTCTAAAACAATATTTTTCGAGATTAAGACTTTTCTCACATTATAATCCAGTTATAGATTTCAATATAAAATCATTGTATTTTCTATCATTTTTCATCCTAAACATATGAAAAATGTCATTGAGATGTACTGCATGCCCCCTGCTCGTATGTTTTAGTAAAAAAAAGCACTTTCCCCAAGCTCGTAGTACCTTTGAAAATGTCTAAATAGCGTTTACAGCACTTAAAGAGCACACTCGTCTTAGCACAAAAAGGTTTGTTTTAAAAACATTGTTAGTGCATCCGTGATTGGGTATTGTCTTTCTAAACAATTTTTTTCGCGAATAAGACTTTTTCTCACTTTATAATACAGTTAAACATTTCAATTTAAATAATTCTCTTTCCTATCATTTTTCATCCTAAACATGTGAAAAATGTCTTTGAGATGTACTGCATGCCCCTGCCCCTTAGGATTTACTTAGAAAAGCACTTTCCCAAACTGGTAGCGCTTTGAAAATGTCTAAATAGCGTTTTCAGCGCTTTAAATAGCACACTTGTCTTAGCACAAAAAGGTTTGTTTTCAAAACATTGTTAGTGCATCCGTGATTCGGTGTTGACGTTCTAAACAATTTTCTCAAAGTAAAATCAAGTTGTACATTTCAGTATAAATAATTATATTTCCTATCATTTTTCATTCCTAAAAATATGAAAAATATGATTGGGATGTACTCCATGCCCCCTGCCCGTATGCTTTTTTTTTTTTTTTTTTAGAAAAGCACGTTCCCAAGCTCGTAGCGCTTTGAAAACGTCTAAATAGCGTTTTCAGCGCTTAAAGAGTACACTTTTCTTAACACAAAAAGGGTTGTTTTAAAAACATTGTTAATGCATCCGTGATTGGGTAATGTCTTTCTAAACAATTTTTTTTTCTCGAATAGTTCCTTTTCTCACATTATAATCCAGTTAAACATTTCAGTGTAAATAATTCTCTTTCCTATCATTTTTCATCCTAAACATATGAAAAATGTCTTTGAGATGTACTGCATGCCCCTGCCTTTAGGATTTACTTAGAAAAGCACTTTCCGAAACTCGTAGCGCTTTGAAAATGTCTAAATAGCGTATTCAGCGCTTAAAGAGCGCACTTGTCTTAGCACAAAAAGGGTTGTTTTCAAAACATTGTTAGTGAATCCGTGGTTCGGTAATGACTTTCTAAACAATTATTTTTCTTGAATAGGATTTTTTGTCACATTATAATCCAGTAAAACATTTCAATGTAAATGATTATATTTCCTATCATTTTTCGTCCTAAACATATGAAAAATGGGAATGAGATGTACTGCTTGCCCCTGCCCTAATGATTTAGTTAGAAAAGCACTTTCCCAAGCTCGTAGCATTTTGAAAACGTCTAAATAGCGTTTTCAGCGCTTAAATAACACACTGGTCTTAGCACAAAAAGGGTTGTTTTCAAAACATTGTAAGCGCATCCGTGATTCGATAATGACTTTCTAAACAATTTTTTTTTCTCAAATAGTACTTTTTCTCACATTATAATCCATTTATACATTTCAATGTAAATAATTCTATTTCTTATCATTTTTTCATCCTAAACATGTGAAAAATGTCTTTAAGATGTACTGTATGCCCCTGCCCTTAGGATTTAGTTAGAAAAAGCACTTTCCCAAAACTCGTAGAGCTTTGAAAATGTCTAAATAGCGTTTTCAGCGCTTAAAGAGCACACTTTTCTTAGCACAAAAAGGTTTGTTTTCAAAACATTGTTAGTGAATCCGTGATTGGGTTTTTGACTGTCTAAACAATTTTTTTTTTTTGCGATTAAGACTTTTTCTCACATTTTTATCCACTTATACATTTCAATATGAATCATTCTATTCCCCTAACATTTTTCATCCTTATCAGGTGAAAAACGTCTTTCAGATGTATTCCATCCCCCTGCCCGTATGCTTTAGTTAGAAAAAGCACTTTCCGAAGATCGTAGTACTTTGAAAATGTCTAAATAGCGTTTTCAGCGCTTAAAGAGCACACTTGACTTAGCACAAAAAGGGTTGTTTTTAAAAACATTGTTAGTGCATCCGTGATTAGGTATTGACTTTATAAACAATTTTTCTTTCTCGAATAGTACATTTTCTCACATTATAATACAGTTAAACATTTCAATGCAAGTAATTCTATTTCCTATCATTTTTCATCCTAAACATGAGAAAAATGTTATTGAGATTTACTGCATGCCCCTGCCCTTAGGATTTAGTTAGAAAAGCACTTTCCCAAGCTTGTAGCACTTTGAAAAATGTCTAAATAGCGTTTTCAGCGCTTAAAGAGCCCACTTGTCTTAGCACAAAAAGGGTTGTTTTAAAAACACTGTTAGTGCATCCGTGATTCTGTAATGACTTTCTAAACAATTTTTTTTTCTCGAATAGGACTTTTTCTCACATTTTTATCCATTTATACATTTCAATGTGCATCATTCTATTTCCTATCATTTTTCATCCTAATCATGTGAAAAACGTCTTTGAGATGTATTCCATGCCCCTGCCCGTAATGCTTTAGTTAGAAAAAGCACTTTCCCAAGATAGTAGCACTTTGAAAATGTCTAAATAGCGTTTTCAGCGCTTAAAGAGCCCACTTGACTTAGCACAGAAAGGGTTGTTTTAAAAACATTGTTAGTGCATCCGTGATTAGGTATTGACTTTCTAAACAATTATTTTTCTCGAATAGTACATTTTCTCACATTATAATCCAGTACAACATTTCAATGTAAATAATTCTATTTCCTATCATTTTTCGTCCGAAACATATGAAAAATGGGAATGAAATGTACTGCATGCCCCTGCCCTTAGGATTCACTTAGAAAACCACTTTCCCAAGATCGTAGCGCTTTGAAAATGTCTAAATAGCGTTTTCAGCGCTTAAAGAGCACACTTGACTTAGCACAAAAAGGGTTGTTTTAAAAACATTGTTAGTGCATCCGTGATTAGGTATTGACTTTCTAAACAATTTCTTTTTTCTCGAATAGGACTTTTTCTCACATTTTTATCCATTTATAAATTTCATTATGAATCATTCTATTACCCTATCATTTTTCATCCTAATCCTGTGAAAAACGTCTATGAGATGTATTCCATCCCCCTGCCCGTATGCTTTAGTTAGACAAAGCACCTTTCCCAAGATCGTAGGAGTACTTTGAAAATGCCTAAATAGCGTTTACAGCAGTTAAAGAGTACACTGTTTTAGCACAAAAAGGGTTGTTTTAAAAACATTGTTAGTGCATCCGTGATTAGGTTTTGACTTTCTAAACAATTTTTTTTTCTCGAATAGTTCCTTTTCTCACATTATACATCCAGTTAAACCATTTCAGTGTAAATAATTTCTATTTCCTATTATTTTTCATCCTAAACATTATGAAAAATGTCTTTAAGATGTACTACATGCCCCTGCCTTTAGGATTTACTTAGAAAACGCACTTTCCCAAGATCGTAGTACTTTGAAAATGTCTAAATAGCATTTTTCAGCGCTTAAAGGGAACACTTGACTTAGCACAAAAAGGGTTGTTTTAAAAAACATTGTTAGTGCATCCGTGATTAGGTATTGACTTTCTAAGCAATTTTTTTTTCTCGAATACTACATTTTCTCACATTATAATCCAGTTAAACATTTCTATGTAAATAATTCTATTTCCTATGATTTTTTCATCCTAAACATATGAAAAATGTCTTTAAGATGTACTGCATGCGCCCTGACCGTATGCTTTAGTTAGAAAAAAGCACCTTTCCCAGGATCGTAGCACTTTGAAAATGTCTAAATAGCGTTTACAGCACTTAAAGAACATACTTGTTTTACCACAAAAAAGGTTGTTTTTCAAAACATTGTTAGTGCATCCGTGATTGGGTAATGACTTTCTAAACAATTTTTTTTTCTCGAATAGTACATTTTCTCACATTATAATCCAGTTAAACATTTCTTAAAATTTATTAGTAAAGCACTTTCCCAAGCTCTTAGCACTTTGAAAATGTCTAATTAAGCGTTTTCAGCGCTTAAAGAGCACACTTGTCTTAGCTCAAAAAGGTTTGTGTTAAAAACATTGTTAGTGAATCCGTGATTGGGTTTTGACTGTCCTAAACAATTTTTTTTTTTTTGCGATTAAGACTTTTTCTCACATTTTTATCCACTTATACATTTCAATATGAATTCATTCTATTTCCTATCATTTTTCATCCTTATCAGGTGAAAAACGTCTTTGAGATGTATTCCATCCCCCTTCCCGTATGCTTCAGTTAGAAAAAGCACCTTTGCCAAGATCGTTGCACTTTGAAAATGTCTAAATAGCGTTTTTCAGCGCTTAAAGAGCACACTTGACTTAGCACAAAAAAGGGTTTGTATTAAAAACATTGTTAGTGAATCCGTGATTAGGGTTGTTTTAAAAACACTGTTAGTGCATCCGTGATTCGGTAATGACTTTTCTAAACAATTTTTTTTTCTCGAATAGTACATTTTCTAACATTTATAATACAGTTAATCATTTCAATGCAAGTAATTATATTTCCTATCATTTTTCATCCTAAACATGTGAAAAATTTCATTCAGATGTACTTCATGCCCCTGACCGTATGCTTTAGTTAGAAAATGCACTTTCGAAACATATGAAAAATGGGAATGAAATGTACTGCATGCCCCTGCCCTTAGGACTTCACTTAGAAAACCACTTTCCCAAGATCGTAGCGCTTTTGAAAATGTCTAAATAGCGTTTTCAGCGCTTTAAAGAGCACACTTGACTTAGCACAAAAAGGGTTGTTTTAAAAATATTGTTAGTGCATCCGTGATTAGGTATTGACTTTCTAAACAATTTTTTTTCTCGAATAGGACTTTTTCTCACATTTTTATCCATTTATAAATTTCATTATGAATCATTCTATTACCTATCATTTTTTCATCCTAATCCTGTGGAAAAACGTCTATGAGATGTAATTCCATCCCCCTGCCCGTATGCTTTAGTTAGAAAATGCACTTTCCCAAGATCGTAGTACTTTGAAAATGTCTAAATAGCGTTTTCAGCGCTTAAAGAGTACACTTGTCTTAGCACAAAAATTGTTGATTTCAAAACACTGTTAGTGAATCCGTGATTCGGTTAATGATTTTCTAAACAATTTTTTTTTCTCGAATAGGACTTTTTCTCACATTTTTATATCCATTTATACATTTCAATAAGCATCATTCTATTTCCTATCATTTTTCATCCTTATCAGGTGTAAAACGTCTTTGAGATGTATTCCATCCGACTGTCCGTATGCTTTAGTTAGAAAATGCACTTTCCCAAGATCGTAGCACTTTGAAAATGTCTAAATAGCGTTTTCAGCGCTTAAAGAGCACACTTGACTTAGCACAGAAAGGGTTGTTTTCAAAACATTGTTAGTGCATCCGTGATTAGGTATTGACTTTATAAACAATATTTTTTCTCGAATAGTACATTTTCTCACATTATAATACAGTTAAATATTTCAATGCAAGTAATTCTATTTCCGATCATTTTTCATCCTAAACATGTGAAAAATGTTATTGAGATTTACTGCATGCCCCTGCCCTTAGGATTTAGTTAGAAAAGCACTTTCCTAAGCTTGTAGCACTTTGAAAATGTCTAAATAGCGTTTTCAGCGCTTTTAAAAGAGTACACTTGACTTAGCACAAAAAAGGGTTGTTTTGAAAACATTGTTAGTGCATCCGTCATTGGGTCATGACTTTCTAAACAATTTTTTTTCTCGAATAGGACAATTTACATTGAAATGTTTTACTGGATTATAATGTGAGAAAAATCACATTATAATCCAGTAAAACATTTCAATGTAAATATTTCTCTTTCCTATCATTTTTCATCCTAAACATGTGAAAAATGGGAATTAGATGTACTGCATGCCCCTGCCCTTAGGATTTAGTTAGAAAAGCACTTTCCCAAGCTCGTAGCGCTTTGAAAATGTCTAAATAGCGTTTTCAGCGCTGTGAAAGAGCACACTAGACTTAGCACAAAAAGGGTTGTTTTAAAAACATTGTTAGTGCATCCGTGATTTCGGTAATGACTTTCTAAACAATTTTTTTTTCATCGAATAGTACATTTTCTAACATTATAATACAGTTAATCATTTCAATGCAAGTAATTATATTTCCTATCATTTTTCATCCTAAACATGTGAAAAATTTCATTCAGATGTACTTCATGCCCCCTGACCGTATGCTTTAGTTAGAAAAAGCACGTTTCCCAGGATCGTAGCACTTTGAAAATGTCTAAATGAGCGTTTACAGCAATTAAAAAGTACCCTTGTCTTAGCACAAAAAAGGGATGTTTTCAAAACATTGTTAGTGCATCCGTGATTAGGTAATGACTTTCCAAACAATTTTTTTTTCTCGAATAGTTCCTTTTCTCACATTATAATTTTTTCTTAGCTCAAAAAGGTTTGTTTTAAAAACATTGTTAGTGAATCCGTGATTGGGTTTTGACTGTCTAAACAATTTTTTTTTTTGCGATTAAGACTTTTTCTCACATTTTTATTCCACTTATACATTTTCAATATGAATCATTCTATTTCCTATCATTTTTCATCCTTATCAGGTGGAAAAAGGTCTTTGAGATGTATCCATCCCCCTGCCCGTATGCTTTAGTTAGAAAATGCACTTTCCCTAAGATCGTAGTACTTTGAAAATGTCTAAATAGCGTTTTCAGCGCTTAAAGAGCCCACTTGACTTAGCACAGAAAGGGTTGTTTTAAAAACATTGTTAGTGCATCCGTGATTAGGTAATGACTTTCCTAAACAATTTTTTT
>NC_069716.1:12596097-12810416 GCF_027358585.1 Pangasianodon hypophthalmus | reverse complement strand
TAGAAAGTCAATTCCCATTACATATGCACTTACTATGTTTTTTCAACGAACCTTTATGGTTTCATTCTTTTGTGCTCTTCAGGTGCTGAAAACGCTATTTAGACAGTTTCAAAGAAATACGAGCTTGAGAAAGTGCTTTTCTAACTAAAGCTTACTTGCAGGGGAATGCAGTACATTTTAATGACATTTTTTATTAATTTTGGATGAAAAATGATAGGAAAAAAATTTGTTTTGATCGAAACTTAAAATTGTATAATAACTTTCGGAAAAGTCTTAATCGTGTTAAAACATGTTTAGATAGTCAATACCCATCACATATTTACTAACACAAATCTTTGTCACCATACCTCTATCAGCTATTACAAGTGTGTGTCTTAGGTGCTGAAAACGCTATTTAGACATTTTGAAAGCCCTACGAGCTTGTGAAAGTGCTTTTTCTAGCTAAAGCAAACGAGCAGGGGCATGCACTATTTTTGAATGATATTTTTCACATGTTTAGGATAAATGATGATAGAAAATATCTGTGTTTTCACTGTAACGTAAAATTGGACAAGAATGTGTGGAAAAAGTCTTAATCGCGAAAAAACATGTTTAGAAAGTCAATTCCCATTACATATGCACTTACAATGTTTTGTCCACGAACCTTTAGGGTTTCATTCTTGTGTGCTCTTCAGGCGCTGAAAACGCTATTTTGACAGTTTCAAAGAACTACCAGCTTTAGAAAGTGCTTTTCTAACTAAAGCTTACTTGCAGGGGAATGCAGTACATTTTCATGACATTTTTTTCACTTGTTTGGGATGAAAAATGATAGGAAATAAATTTGTTTAGATTGAAACTTAAAATTGGATAATAACTTTTGGAAAAGTCTTAATCGTGTTAAAACATGTTTAGATTAGTGAATACCCATCACATATTTACTAACACAAATCTTTGTCACCATTCCTCTATGAGCTATTACAAGTGTGTGTCTTAGGCGCTGAAAACGCTATTTAGACAGTTTCAAAGAAATACGAGCTTGAGAAAGTGCTTTTCTAACTAAAGCTTACTTGCAGGATCATGCAGTACATTTAAATGACATTTTTCACTTGTTTGGGTTGAAAAATGATATGAAATAAATTTGTTTTGATTGAAACTTAAAATTGTATAATAACTTTTGGAAAAGTCTTAATCGTGTTAAAACATGTTTAAATAGTCTATACCCACCACATATTTACTAACACAAATCTTTGTCACCATTCCTCTATGAGCTATTACAAGTGTGTGTCTTAGGCGCTGAAAACGCTATTTAGACAGTTTCAAAGAACTACCAGCTTGAGAAAGTGCTTTTATAAGTAATGCAGAGGAATGCAGTACATTTTCATGACATTTTTCAAAAATCAAAAATTGGAACTTTAATTTTAAACTTAAACCTGTGGAAAAGTCTTAATCGTGTTAAAACATGTTTAGATAGTCAATACCCATCACATATTTACTAACACAAATCTTTGTCACCATTCCTCTATCAGCTATTACAAGTGTGTGTCTTAGGCGCTGAAAACGCTATTTAGACAGTTTCAAAGAACTACCAGCTTGAGAAAGTGCTTTTCTAACTAAAGCTTACTTGCAGTTGAATGCAGTACACTTTCATGACATTTTTCACTTGTTTGGGATGAAAAATGATAGGAAATAAATTTGTTTTGATCGAAACTTAAAATTGAATAATAACTTTTGGAAAAGTCTTAATCGTGTTAAAACATGTTTAGATAGTCAATACCCATCACATATTCACTAACACCAAGCTTTGTCACCATACCTCTATCAACTATTACAAGTGTGTGTCTTAGGCGCTGAAAACGCTATTTAGACATTTTCAAAGCCCTTAGAGCTGGGGAAAGTGCTTTTTCTAACTAAAGCAAACTTGCAGGGGCATGCAGTACATTTCAATGATATTTTTCACATGTTTAGGATAAATAATGAGAGACTATATCTGTGTTTTCACTGTAACGTAAAATTGGAAAAGAATGTGTGGAAAAAGTCTGAATAGCAAAAAAACATGTTTAGAAAGTGAATTTCCATTACATATGCACTTACTATGTTTTGTCCACGAACCTTTAGGGTTTCATTCTTTTGTGCACATCAGGCGCTGAAAACGCTATTTAGACAGTTTCAAAGCCCTAGGAGTTTTAGAAAGTGCTTTTTCTAACTAAAGCAAACGAGCAGGGGCATGCAAGTACATTTTCATGATATTTTTTATTAATTTGGGATGAAAAATGATAGGAAATAAATTTGTTTAGATTGAAACTTAAAATTGGAACTTTAACTTTAAACTTCAACCTTTGGAAAAGTCTTAATCGTGTTAAAACATGTTTAGATAGTCAATACCCATCACATAGTCACTAACACATATCTTTGTCACCATTCCTCTATGAGCTATTACAAGTGTGCGTCTCAGGTGCTGAAAACGCTATTTAGACATTTTCAAAGCGCTACGAGCTGGGGAAAGTGCTTTTTCTAACTAAAGCAAACGGGCAGGGCATGCAGTACATTTCAATGATATTTTTCACATGTTTAGGACAAATAATGATAGAAAATATCTGTGTTTTCACTGTAACGTAAAATTGGACAAGAATGTGTGGAAAAAGTCTTAATCGCAAAAAAACATGTTTAGAAAGTGAATTTCCATTACATATGCACTTACAATGTTTTTTCAACGAACCTTTAGGGTTTCATTCTTTTGTGCTCTTCAGGCGCTGAAAACGCTATTTTGACAGTTTCAAAGAAGTACCAGCTTGAGAAAGTGCTTTTCTAACTAAAGCTTACTTGCAGGATCATGCAGTACATTTTAAAGACATTTTTCACTTGTTTGGGATGAAAAATGATAGGAAATAAATTTGTTTAGATTGAAACTTAAAATTGAATAATAACTTTTGGAAAAGTCTTAATCCTGTTAGAACATGTTTAGATAGTCAATACCCATCACATATTTATTAACACAAATCTTTGTCACCATTCCTCTATGAGCCATTACAAGTGTGTGTCTTTGGCTCTGTACAAGCTATTTAGACAGTTTCAAAGAACTACCAGCTTGAGAAAGTGCTTTTCTAACTAAAGCTTACTTGCAGGGGAATGCAGTACATTTTAATGCCATTTTTCACTTGTTTGGGATGAAAAATGATAGGAAATAAATTTGTTTTGATTGAAACATTAAATTAGATAATAACTTTTGGAAATGTCTTAATCGTGTTAAAACATGATTAGATAGTCAATACCCATCACATATTCACTAACACAAAGCTTTGTCACCATACCTCTATGAGCTATTACAAGTGTGTGTCTCAGGTGCTGAAAACGCTATTTAGACATTTTGAAAGCGCTACGAGCTGGGGAAAGTGCTTTTTCTAACTAAAGCAAACGGGCAGGGGCATGCAGTACATTTCAATGATATTTTTCACATGTTTAGGATAAATGATGAAAAAAAATATCTGTGTTTTCACTGTAACGTAAAATTGGACAAGTATGTGTGGAAAAAGTCTTAATCTCGAAAAAACATGTTTAGAAAGTCAATTCCCATTACATATGCACTTACAATGTTTTGTCCACGAACCTTTAGGGTTTCATTCTTTTGTGCTCTTCAGGCGCTGAAAACGCTATTTAGACAGTTTCAAAGAAATACGAGCTTGAGAAAGTGCTTTTCTAACTAAAGCTTACTTGCAGGATCATGCAGTACATTTAAATGACATTTTTCACTTGTTTGGGTTGAAAAATGATATGAAATAAATTTGTTTAGATTGAAACTTAAAATTGTATAATAACTTTTGGAAAAGTCTTAATCGTGTTAAAACATGTTTAGATAGTCAATACCCACCACATATTTACTAACACAAATCTTTGTCACCATTCCTCTATCAGCTATTACAAGTGTGTGTCTTAGGCGCTGAAAACGCTATTTAGACAGTTTCAAAGAACTACCAGCTTGAGAAAGTGCTTTTCTAACTAAAGCTTACTTGCAGTTGAATGCAGTACACTTTCATGACATTTTTCACTTGTTTGGGATGAAAAATGATAGGAAATAAATTTGTTTTGATCGAAACTTAAAATTGAATAATAACTTTTGGAAAAGTCTTAATCGTGTTAAAACATGTTTAGATAGTCAATACCCATCACATATTCACTAACACCAAGCTTTGTCACCATACCTCTATCAACTATTACAAGTGTGTGTCTTAGGCGCTGAAAACGCTATTTAGACATTTTCAAAGCCCTTAGAGCTGGGGAAAGTGCTTTTTCTAACTAAAGCAAACTTGCAGGGGCATGCAGTACATTTCAATGATATTTTTCACATGTTTAGGATAAATAATGAGAGACTATATCTGTGTTTTCACTGTAACGTAAAATTGGAAAAGAATGTGTGGAAAAAGTCTGAATAGCAAAAAAACATGTTTAGAAAGTGAATTTCCATTACATATGCACTTACTATGTTTTGTCCACGAACCTTTAGGGTTTCATTCTTTTGTGCACATCAGGCGCTGAAAACACTATTTAGACAGTTTCAAAGCCCTAGGAGTTTTAGAAAGTGCTTTTTCTAACTAAAGCAAACGAGCAGGGGCATGCAAGTACATTTTCATGACATTTTTTATTAATTTGGGATTAAAAATGATAGGAAATAAATTTGTTTAGATTGAAACTTAAAATTGGAACTTTAACTTTAAACTTCAACCTTTGGAAAAGTCTTAATCGTGTTAAAACATGTTTAGATAGTCAATACCCATCACATAGTCACTAACACATATCTTTGTCACCATTCCTCTATGAGCTATTACAAGTGTGCGTCTCAGGTGCTGAAAACGCTATTTAGACATTTTCAAAGCGCTACGAGCTGGGGAAAGTGCTTTTTCTAACTAAAGCAAACGGGCAGGGCATGCAGTACATTTCAATGATATTTTTCACATGTTTAGGACAAATAATGATAGAAAATATCTGTGTTTTCACTGTAACGTAAAATTGGACAAGAATGTGTGGAAAAAGTCTTAATCGCAAAAAAACATGTTTAGAAAGTGAATTTCCATTACATATGCACTTACAATGTTTTTTCAACGAACCTTTAGGGTTTCATTCTTTTGTGCTCTTCAGGCGCTGAAAACGCTATTTTGACAGTTTCAAAGAAGTACCAGCTTGAGAAAGTGCTTTTCTAACTAAAGCTTACTTGCAGGATCATGCAGTACATTTTAAAGACATTTTTCACTTGTTTGGGATGAAAAATGATAGGAAATAAATTTGTTTAGATTGAAACTTAAAATTGGATAATAACTTTTTGAAAGTCTTAATCCTGTTAGAACATGTTTAAATAGTCAATACCCATCACATATTTATTAACACAAATCTTTGTCACCATTCTTCTATGAGCTATTACAAGTGTGTGTCTTAGGCGCTGAAAACGCTATTTAGACAGTTTCAAAGAAATACGAGCTTGAGAAAGTGCTTTTCTAACTAAAGCTCACTTGCATGATCATGCAGTACATTTAAATGACATTTTTCACTTGTTTGGGATAAAAAATGATAGGAAATAAATTTGTTTTGATTGAAACTTAAAATGGAATAATAACGTGTTTAAAAGTCTTAATCGTGTTAAAACATGTTTAGATAGTCAATACACATCACATATTTACTACCACAAATCTTTGTCACCATACCTCTATCAGCTATTACAAGTGTGTGTCTTAGGCGCTGAAAACGCTATTTAGACATTTTCAAAGCCCTACGAGCTTGTGAAAGTGCTTTTTCTAGCTAAAGCAAACGAGCAGGGGAATGCACTATTTTTGAATGATATTTTTCACATGTTTAGGATAAATGATGATAGAAAATATCTGTGTTTTCACTGTAACGTAAAATTGGACAAGAATGTCTGGAAAAAGTCTTAATCGCGAAAAAACATGTTTAGAAAGTCAATTCCCATTACATATGCACTTACAATGTATTGTCCACGAACCTTTAGGGTTTCATTCTTGTGTGCTCTTCAGCCGCTGAAAACGCTATTTAGACAGTTTCAAAGAAGTACCAGCTTGAGAAAGTGCTTTTCTAACTACTTGCAGGGGAATGCAGTACATTTTAATGACACTTTTTTCACTTGTTTGGGATGAAAAATGATAGGAAATAAATTTGTTTTGATTGAAACTTAAAATTGAATAATAACTTTTGGAAAAGTCTTAATCGTGTTAAAACATGTTTAGATTAGTGAATACCCATCACATATTTACTAACACAAATCTTTGTCACCATTCCTCTATGAGCTATTACAAGTGTGTGTCTTAGGCGCTGAAAACGCTATTTAGACAGTTTCAAAGAAATACGAGCTTGAGAAAGTGCTTTTCTAACTAAAGCTTACTTGCAGGATCATGCAGTACATTTTAATGACATTTTTTTCACTTGTTTGGGATGAAAAATGATAGGAAATAAATTTGTTTTGATCGAAACTTAAAATTGAATAATAACTTTTGGAAAAGTCTTAATCGTGTTAAAACATGTTTAGATAGTCTATACCCACCACATATTTACTAACACAAATCTTTGTCACCATTCCTCTATCAGCTATTACAAGTGTGTGTCTTAGGCGCTGAAAACGCTATTTAGACAGTTTCAAAGAACTACCAGCTTGAGAAAGTGCTTTTCTAACTAAAGCTTACTTGCAGTTGAATGCAGTACATTTTCATGACATTTTTTATTTTTTTGGGATGAAAAATGATAGGAAACAAATTTGTTTTGATTGAAACTTAAAAATGGATAATAACGTTTTTAAAAGTCTTAATCGTGTTAAAACATGATTAGATCGTCAATACCCATCACATATTCACTAACACAAAGCTTTGTCACCATACCTCTATCAGCTATATTGCAAGTGTGTGTCTTAGGTGCTGAAAACGCTATTTAGACATTTTCAAAGCGCTACGAGCTGGGGAAAGTGCTTTTTCTAACTAAAGCAAACTTGCAGGGGCATGCAGTACATTTCAATGATATTTTTCACATGTTTAGGATAAATGATGAGAGACTATATCTGTGTTTTCACTGTAACGTAAAATTGGAAAAGAATGTGTGGAAAAAGTCTTAATAGCAAAAAAACATGTTTAGAAAGTGAATTTCCATTACATATGCACTTACTATGTTTTGTCCACGAACCTTTAGGGTTTCATTCTTTTGTGCACCTCAGGCGCTGAAAACGCTATTTAGACAGTCTCAAAGCCCTAGGAGCTTTAGAAAGTGCTTTTTCTAACTAAAGCAAACGAGCAGGGGCATGCAGTACATTTTCATGACATTTTTTATTAATTTGGGATGAAAAATGATAGGAAATAAATTTGTTTAGATTTAATCTTAAAATTGGAACTTTAACTTTAAACTTCAACCTGTGGAAAATTCTTAATCGTGTTAAAACATGTTTAGATAGTCAATACCCATCACATAGTCACTAACACATATCTTTGTCACCATTCCTCTATGAGCTATTACAAGTGTGCGTCTCAGGTGCTGAAAACGCTATTTAGACATTTTCAAAGCGCTACGAGCTGGGGAAAGTGCTTTTTCTAACTAAAGCAAACGGGCAGGACATGCAGTACATTTCAATGATATTTTTCACATGTTTAGGATAAATAATGATAGAAAATATCTGTGTTTTCACTGTAACGTAAAATTGGACAAGAATGTGTGGAAAAAGTCTTAATCGCAAAAAAACATGTTTAGAAAGTCAATTTCCATTACATATGCACTTACAATGTTTTTTCAACGAACCTTTAGGGTTTCATTTTTAGTGCTCTTCAGGCGCTGAAAACGCTATTTTGACAGTTTCAAAGAAGTACCAGCTTGAGAAAGTGCTTTTCTAACTAAAGCTTACTTGCAGGATCATGCAGTACATTTTAAAGACATTTTTCACTTGTTTGGGATGAAAAATGATAGGAAATAAATTTGTTTAGATTGAAACTTAAAATTGGATAATAACTTTTGGAAAAGTCTTAATCCTGTTAGAACATGTTTAGATAGTCAATACCCATCACATATTTACTAACACAAATCTTTGTCACCATTCCTCTATGAGCTATTACAAGTGTGTGTCTTAGGCGCTGAAAACGCTATTTAGACATTTTCAAAGAACTACCAGCTTGAGAAAGTGCTTTTTCTAACTAAAGCTTAATTGCAGGGGGATGCAGTACATTTCATTGATATTTTTCACATGTTTAGGATAAATGATGATAGACTATATCTGTGTTTCCACTGTAACGTAAGATTGGACAAGAATGTGTGGAAAAAGTCTTAATCTCGAAAAAACATGTTTAGAAAGTCAATTCCCATTACATATGCACTTACAATGTTTTTTCCACGAACCTTTAGGGTTTCATTCTTTTGTGCTCTTCAGGCGCTGAAAACGCTATTTAGACAGTTTCAAAGAAATACGAGCTTGAGAAAGTGATTTTCTAAATAAGGCTTACTTGCAGGATCATGCAGTACATTTAAATGACATTTTTCACTTGTTTGGGATGAAAAATGATAGGAAATAAATTTGTTTTGATTGAAACTTAAAATTGGATAATAACTTTTGGAAAAGTCTTAATCCTGTTAGAACATGTTTAGATAGTCAATACCCACCACATATTTACTAACACAAATCTTTGTCACCATTCCTCTATCAGCTATTACAAGTGTGTGTCTTAGGCGCTGTACACGCTATTTAGACAGTTTCAAAGAAGTACCAGCTTGAGAAAGTGCTTTTCTAACTAAAGCTTAATTGCAGGGGAATGCAGTACATTTTAATGCCATTTTTCACTTGTTTGGGATGAAAAATGATAGGAAACAAATTTGTTTTGATTGAAACTTAAAAATGGATAATAACGTTTTTAAAAGTCTTAATCGTGTGAAAACATGTTTAGATCGTCAATACCCATCACATATTCACTAACACAAAGCTTTGTCACCATTCTTCTATGAGCTATTACAAGTGTGTGTCTTAGGCGCTGAAAACGCTATTTAGACAGTTTCAAAGAAATACGAGCTTGAGAAAGTGCTTTTCTAACTAAAGCTCACTTGCATGATCATGCAGTACATTTAAATGACATTTTTCACTTGTTTGGGATAAAAAATGATAGGAAATAAATTTGTTTTGATTGAAACTTAAAATGGAATAATAACGTGTTTAAAAGTCTTAATCGTGTTAAAACATGTTTAGATAGTCAATACACATCACATATTTACTACCACAAATCTTTGTCACCATACCTCTATCAGCTATTACAAGTGTGTGTCTTAGGCGCTGAAAACGCTATTTAGACATTTTCAAAGCCCTACGAGCTTGTGAAAGTGCTTTTTCTAGCTAAAGCAAACGAGCAGGGGAATGCACTATTTTTGAATGATATTTTTCACATGTTTAGGATAAATGATGATAGAAAATATCTGTGTTTTCACTGTAACGTAAAATTGGACAAGAATGTCTGGAAAAAGTCTTAATCGCGAAAAAACATGTTTAGAAAGTCAATTCCCATTACATATGCACTTACAATGTATTGTCCACGAACCTTTAGGGTTTCATTCTTGTGTGCTCTTCAGCCGCTGAAAACGCTATTTAGACAGTTTCAAAGAAGTACCAGCTTGAGAAAGTGCTTTTCTAACTAAAGCTTACTTGCAGGGGAATGCAGTACATTTTAATGACATTTTTTTCACTTGTTTGGGATGAAAAATGATAGGAAATAAATTTGTTTTGATTGAAACTTAAAATTGGATAATAACTTTTGGAAAAGTCTTAATCGTGTTAAAACATGTTTAGATTAGTGAATACCCATCACATATTTACTAACACAAATCTTTGTCACCATTCCTCTATGAGCTATTACAAGTTTGTGTCTTAGGCGCTGAAAACGCTATTTAGACAGTTTCAAAGAAATACGAGCTTGAGAAAGTGCTTTTCTAACTAAAGCTCACTTGCATGATCATGCAGTACATTTAAATGACATTTTTCACTTGTTTGGGATAAAAAATGATAGGAAATAAATTTGTTTTGATTGAAACTTAAAATGGAATAATAACGTGTTTAAAAGTCTTAATCGTGTTAAAACATGTTTAGATAGTCAATACACATCACATATTTACTACCACAAATCTTTGTCACCATACCTCTATCAGCTATTACAAGTGTGTGTCTTAGGTGCTGAAAACGCTATTTAGACATTTTCAAAGCCCTACGAGCTTGTGAAAGTGCTTTTTCTAGCTAAAGCAAACGAGCAGGGGAATGCACTATTTTTGAATGATATTTTTCACATGTTTAGGATAAATGATGATAGAAAATATCTGTGTTTTCACTGTAACGTAAAATTGGACAAGAATGTGTGGAAAAAGTCTTAATCGCGAAAAAACATGTTTAGAAAGTCAATTCCCATTACATATGCACTTACAATGTTTTGTCCACGAACCTTTAGGGTTTCATTCTTGTGTGCTCTTCAGCCGCTGAAAACGCTATTTAGACAGTTTCAAAGAAGTACCAGCTTGAGA
Source organism: Pangasianodon hypophthalmus (assembly GCF_027358585.1). Classification (NCBI taxonomy): domain Eukaryota; kingdom Metazoa; phylum Chordata; class Actinopteri; order Siluriformes; family Pangasiidae; genus Pangasianodon; species Pangasianodon hypophthalmus. Next base: position 12,799,916 of record NC_069716.1, on the reverse strand, counting down.
AAGTGCTTTTCTAACTAAAGCTTACTTGCAGGGGAATGCAGTACATTTTAATGACATTTTTTTCACTTGTTTGGGATGAAAAATGATAGGAAATAAATTTGTTTTGATTGAAACTTAAAATTGGATAATAACTTTTGGAAAAGTCTTAATCGTGTTAAAACATGTTTAGATTAGTGAATACCCATCACATATTTACTAACACAAATCTTTGTCACCATTCCTCTATGAGCTATTACAAGTGTGTGTCTTAGGCGCTGAAAACGCTATTTAGACAGTTTCAAAGAAATACGAGCTTGAGAAAGTGCTTTTTCTAACTAAAGCTTACTTGCAGGATCATGCAGTACATTTTAATGACATTTTTTTCACTTGTTTGGGATGAAAAATGATAGGAAATAAATTTGTTTTGATCGAAACTTAAAATTGAATAATAAATTTTGGAAAAGTCTTAATCGTGTTAAAACATGTTTAGATAGTCTATACCCACCACATATTTACTAACACAAATCTTTGTCACCATTCCTCTATCAGCTATTACAAGTGTGTGTCTTAGGCGCTGTACACGCTATTTAGACAGTTTCAAAGAACTACCAGCTTGAGAAAGTGCTTTTCTAACTAAAGCTTACTTGCAGGATCATGCAGTTCATTTTCATGACATTTTTTTATTAATTTGGAATGAAAAATGATAGGAAATAAATTTGTTTAGATTTAAACTTAAAATTGGAACTTTAATTTTAAATTTAAACCTGTGGAAAAGTCTTAATCGTGTTAAAACATGTTTAGATAGTCAATACACATCACATATTTACTAACACAAATCTTTGTCACCATTCCTCTATCAGCTATTACAAGTGTGTGTCTTAGGCGCTGAAAACGCTATTTAGACAGTTTCAAAAAACTACCAGCTTGAGAAAGTGCTTTTTCTAACTAAAGCTTACTTGCAGGTGGATGCAGTACATTTCAATGATATTTTTCACATGTTTAGGATAAATGATGATAGACTATATCTGTGTTTCCACTGTAACGTAAGATTGGACAAGAATGAGTGGAAAAAGTCTTAATCTCGAAAAAACATGTTTAGAAAGTCAATTCCCATTACATATGCACTTACAGTGTTTTTTCCACGAACCTTTAGGGTTTCATTCTTTTGTGCATTCAGGCGCTGAAAACGCTATTTAGACAGTTTCAAAGAAATACGAGCTTGAGAAAGTGATTTTCTAAATAAGGCTTACTTGCAGGATCATGCAGTACATTTAAATGACATTTTTCACTTGTTTGGAATGAAAAATGATAGGAAATAAATTTGTTTTGACTGAAACTTAAAATTGGATAATAACTTTTGGAAAAGTCTTAATCGTGTTAAAACATGTTTAGATTAGTGAATACCCACCACATATTCACTAACACAAATCTTTGTCACCATTCCTCTATGAGCTATTACAAGTGTGTGTCTTAGGCGCTGAAAACGCTATTTAGACAGTTTCAAAGAACCACCAGCTTGTGAAAGTGCTTTTTCTAGCTAAAGCAAACGGGCAGGGGCATGCACTATTTTTGAATGATATTTTTCACATGATTAGGATAAATGATGATAGAAAATATCTGTGTTTTCACTGTAACGTAAAATTGGATACGAATGTGTGGAAAAAGTCTTAATCGCGAAAAAACATGTTTAGAAAGTCAATTCTTCATTACATATGCACTTACAATGTTTTGTCCACGAACCTTTAGGGTTTCATTCTTGTGTGCTCTTCAGCCGCTGAAAACGCTATTTAGACAGTTTCAAAGAAGTACCAGCTTGAGAAAGTGTCTAACTAAAGCTTACTTGCAGGGGAATGCAGTACATTTTAATGACATTTTTTTCACTTGTTTGGAATGAAAAATGATAGGAAATAAATTTGTTTTGATTGAAACTTAAAATTGTATAATAACGTGTTTAAAAGTCTTAATCGTGTTAAAACATGTTTATAAAGTCAATACCCATTACATATTCACTAACCCAAATCTTTGTCACCATACCTCTATCAGCTATTACAAGTGTGTGTCTTAGGCGCTGAAAACGCTATTTAGACAGTTTCAAAGAACTACCAGCTTTAGAAAGTGCTTTTCTAACTAAAGCTTACTTGCAGGATCATGCAGTTCATTTTCATGACATTTTTTTTATTAATTTGGGATGAAAAATGATAGGAAATAAATTTGTTTAGATTCAAATGTATAACTGGATTATAATGTCAGAAAAAGTGTTATTCGCGAAAAAAAATTGTTTATAAAGTCAAAATCCAATCACGGATGCACTAACAATGTTTTCAAAACAAACCTCTTTGTTCTAATACGAGTGTTCATCAGGCGCTGAAAACGCTATTTAGACAGTTTCAAAGAAATACGAGCTTGAGAAAGTGCTTTTCTAACTAAAGCTTACTTACAGGATCATGCAGTACATTTTAAAGACATTTTTCACTTGTTTGGGATGAAAAATGATAGGAAATAAATTTGTTTAGATTTAAACTTAAAATTATATAATAACTTTTGGAAAAGTCTTAATCGTGTAAAAACATGTTTAGATAGTCAATACCCATCACATATTTACTAACACAAATCTTTGTCACCATTCCTCTATGAGCTATTACAAGTGTGTGTCTTAGGCGCTGAAAACGCTATTTAGACAGTTTCAAAGAACTACCAGCTTTAGAAAGTGCTTTTTCTAACTAAAGCTTACTTGCAGCGGAATGCAGTACATTTTCATGACATTTTTTATTTATTTGTGATGAAAAATGATAGGAAATAAATTTGTTTAGATTTAAACTTAAAATTGGAACTTTAACTTTAAACTTAAACCTGTGGAAAAGTCTTAATCGTGTTAAAACATGTTTAGATAGTCAATACCAATCACACATTCACTAACACAAAGCTTTGTCACCATACCTCTATCAGCTATTACAAGTGTGTGTCTTAGGTTCTGAAAACGCTATTTAGACATTTTGAAAGCGCTACGAGCTGGGGAAAGTGCTTTTTCCAACTAAAGCAATCGGGCAGGGGCATGCAGTACATTTCAATGATATTTTTCACATGTTTAGGATAAATGATGATAGAAAATATCTGTGTTTTCACTGTAACGTAAAATTGGACAAGAATGTGTGGAAAAAGTCTTAATCGCGAAACAACATGTTTAGAAAGTCAATACCCATTACATATGCATTTACAATGTTTGTCAACGAACCTTTAGGGTTTATTTCTTGTGTCACTTCAGGCGCTGAAAACGCTATTTAGACAGTTTCAAAGCCCTACCAGCTTTAGAAAGTGCTTTTCTAACTAAAGCTTACTTGCAGGGGAATGCAGTACATTTTAATGACATTTTTTACTTAAATGATAGGAAATAAATTTGTTTAGATTCAAATATATAACTGGATTATAATCTCAGAAAAAGTGTTATTCGCGAAAAAAAAATTGTTTATAAAGTCAAAACCCAATCATGGATGCACTAACAATGTTTTCAAAACAAACCTCTTTGTTCTAATAGGAGTGTTCATCAGGCGCTGAAAACGCTATTTAGACAGTTTCAAAGAAATACGAGCTTGAGAAAGTACTTTTCTAACTAAAGCTTACTTGCAGGTTCATGCAGTACATTTTAATGACATTTTTCACTTGTTTGGGATGAAAAATGATAGGAAATAAATTTGTTTTGATTGAGCTTTAGAAAGTGCTTTTTCTAGCTAAAGCAAACGAGCAGGGCCATGCACTACTTTTGAATGATATTTTTCACATGTTTAGGATAAATGATGATAGAAAATATCTGTGTTTTCATTGTAACGTAAAATTGGACAAGAATGTGAGGAAAAAGTCTTAATCGCGAAAAAACATGTTTAGAAAGTCAATTCCCATTACATATGCACTTACAATGTTTTGTCCACGAGCCTTTATGGTTTCATTCTTGTGTGCTCCTCAGGCGCTGAAAACGCTATTTAGACAGTTTCAAAGAACTACCAGTTTGAGAAAGTGATTTTCTAACTAAAGCTTACTTGCAGGGGAATGCAGTACATTTTCATGACATTTTTTATTTATTTGGGATGAAAAATGATAGGAAACAAATTTGTGTTTGATTGAAACTTAAAATTGGATAATAACGTGTTTAAAAGTCTTAATCGTGTTAAAACATGATTAGATAGTCAATACCCATCACATATTCACTAATACAAAGCTTTGTCACCATACCTCTATGAGCTATTACAAGTGTGTGTCTTAGGCACTGAAAACGCTATTTAGACATTTTGAAAGCCCTACGAGCTTGGGAAAGTGCTTTTTCTAGCTAAAGCAAACGAGCAGGGGCATGCACTATTTTTGAATGATATTTTTCACATGTTTAGGATAAATGATGATAGAAAATATCTGTGTTTTCACTGTAACGTAAAATTGGACAAGAATGTGTGGAAAAAGTCTTAATCGCGAAAAAACATGTTTAGAAAGTCAATTCCCATTACATATGCACTTACAATGTTTTTTCCACGAACCTTTAGGGTTTCATTCTTTTGTGCTCTTTAGGCGCTGAAAACGCTATTTAGACAGTTTTAAAGAAATACGAGCTTGAGAAAGTGCTTTTCTAACTAAAGCTTACTTGCAGGGGCATGCAGTACATTTAAATGACCCTTTTCACTTGTTTGGGATGAAAAATAATAGGAGATATATTTGTTTAGATTGAAACTTAAAATTGTATAATAACGTGTGGAAAAATCTTAATCTTGAAAAAACATGATTAGCTAGTCAATTCCCATCGCAAATGCACTAACAATGGTTTGTCAACGAACCTCTTTGCGCTAATACAAGTCTGTCGTAGGTGCCTCAAAACGTGTGGAAATGTAATTGTTTATGTTAAAATTTAAAAGTGGATAATAATGTGTAAAATAGTCTTAATCGCGATAAAAAATGTTTAGAAAGTCATTACCCATCACACATGCACTAACAATTTTTTGTCAAGGAACCTCTTTGCGCTTATACAAGTGTCCTCTTTAGGCGCTGAAAACACTATTTAGACAGTTTCAGAGCTCGAGGAGTTTGGGAAAGTGCTTTTTCTAACTAAAGCATTTGGGAAAAGGCATGCATTTCATTTCAAAGACATTTTTTACATGTTTAGGATTAAAAATGTCTTGAAATATAATTGTTTAAAGTGAAACTGAAAAGTGGATAATAATGTGTAAAAAAGTCTTAATCGCGAAAAAATAAAATTTGAAAAGTTAATATCCATCACATATGTACTAACAATGCTTTGTCAACGAACCTTTTCGCGCTAATGCAAGTTTGCGCTTTAGGAGCTGAAAACGCTATTTAGACAGTTTCAAAGCGGTGGAGTTTGGGAAAGTGCTTTTTCTAACTAAAGCATATGTGTAGGGGCATGCACAACTTTTCAAAGGATGTTTTCATATGTTTAGGATGAAAAACGATAGGAAATATAATTGTTTATGTTAAAATCAAAAGTGGAGGGTGGTCACGTGACCCGAAGCAGGCTGGCAGCTTAGGAGTTTTGCTCCGCTTCTAGACTTCGAGACGTATTTTTTTTTATTACTCCCTTTTTTTTCCATTTTGTGATTATTTAATAATGTATTGAGAAATGGAAAGTGGAGGGCACAAGGACTTTCCTATTTTTGCATCGACTAGATCACAGAAGGGTAAGCCCACAGTCGGATACTTCGCTAATTTTAACTGAAATTAGGGCCGTTGGTACCCGTTTAGACGGTATTGTGGGACAGCTGGAAAAAATAGCTGCCTCGGTTACAGTTCTTGAGAGCTCATTCGCTGCTCTCGCCGCACGAGTTACTGACACTGAAACCCGGCTAAGTACAGCTGAGCAGCGGATTTCTGCGATAGAGGATTCGGGGTGCACACATGGCACTCAGATGGCTGCTTTGCGTGCGACCGTGGAACAACTCCAAACTAAGGTGGATGACTTGGAGATCCGTGGTCGCCGCAAAAACTTGAGGATTGTTTTTGCTTCCTGAGAAAGTGGAGGGCAACGAACCTCTGACTACATTTTTACAGAATATGTTGCCAGTTTGTCTACAGCTTCCCGCAGATTTTCCTGCTATTGAGATTGAGAGAGCGCACAGAACCCCCGCTTCCATCCCAGTCTGCGCCGAGCGCACTGCCAAGGAGTATTATTGTCCGTTTCCTACGTTTTCCGGTAAAGGAGGCAGTTTTGCGAGCAGCTAAGAAAACGACAGCAAATTATAAAGGTGCCACATTACGCTTCTTTCCGGACTTATCTGCGGAGACGGCGAGCGTTTGGAGCGGTGTGCAGAGCTATGGTGGACCGAGGTGTTTACCGAGGTTTTGCATACCCAGCTAGACTCCGCTGTCTACACAACGGAAGGATTATTTTATTTGATAGTGTCGAATCGGCCACTAAATTCCTGGAATCTCCAGACAAGTGAGCCTCTAGGTGTAATTGGCGTAGACTTTAAGACTGCTTTCGTGGTGTTTCTCTTTCTTTAAACTTCAAGGTGAAACAGTTATTCGGTGAAATTTTTGTTTGCACGCATAAGGCCCTTCTGGCCGTGTACTTTATGTTTGTTACGCCGGACCTGCATAAACGTCGATTTCTTTTTGTCACCTGCCATTCATTTTATTTTTATATTTATATTTTTTTAAGGAGCCCTCGGGCGGTCTTCTCTGACTGCCGTTTTCCCGGTTGGTCAATGGAGGATTTTGGGGAAGGCGTGAGTGACGAGTTGTTTTTTTTGTGTTATTTGAGTCCTATCGTTTGGGGATAGGGAGAGGGGGGAGGGGTTGGGAGGGGGGGGGGGGGTTGTTTGTGTTTAGCAGAGCGGATCGTATTTCAGATGTATGATGTCTTAACTTCACTTCTGTCAACCTACAGCATCCAAATACTTTGTCCTGCACTAATATATGTCCAGCCTGACTAGGGTGCTCATATGGAACGTGAAGGGCATGGGCAATGTAGTCAAAAGAAAGAAAATTTTAACATTCTTGAAGAAGAAAAAGGTAACTATTGCACTTCTACAGGAGACACATTTGTCAGACATGGAGCATTTACAGCTCAAAAGAGATTGGATTGGTCAGGTATATTTCAGTTCTTTTTCATCAAATAAACTGGGAGTTGCTATTTTGATTCATAAAAACTTTCCTTTTATCTTAGAGCATATCCAACAGGACCCTGAAGGCAGATTTATTTTAATTACTGGTCACATTTTATATCTTATTGTTTAATCATCATTGCAATGGCCTGGGGATTATGTCTGGGGATTTTAATTGTGTCATGGATAATAAGTTGGACAGTTCATCTTCTATAAAATCAACCTCCCGTTCTTCACAAACTCTTAAAAATATGTGTCATGCTTCAGGCTTGGTGGATATATGAAGAGAATTACATCCAGGTGTCAAAGATTATACCTTCTACTCTCCTCCCCATAATTCTTATTCAAGGACAGACTATCTATTCTTGCCTTCTAGATACATTAACTGTGTAAAATCCTGTGAAATTGGTCCACTGGTTCTTTCTGATCATAACCCTGTTTATTTAGGTTTAACAGAGTTCTCAACCCCAAAATCACCTTACTGGAAATTTAATAGTACTCTCCTTAAGGACAATTTTTTTGTCAGTTCCTTAAAGAAAAAATATCCCAATATTGGCAGGATAATGAATTTTGTCCAGCAAATAGCACCACTAAATGGGATGCAGCTAAGGCCACCTTAAGAGGCCATATTATTTCTTTTACTGCTTGGCATAAAAAACAAAAGGCTGAGAATAGCAACAATTTAGAAGAGGAGGTCAAAAGATTGGAATTGCTTCATAAAACTTCACCCACACAAAATAATTGGAATCTTCTAATCGGTGCCAGATCTAAATTGAACCTGGATTATTCAGAACATTAACAGAAATTAATAACATTTAGTAGGCAAAGGTTTTATCAATATGGTAATAAACCTAGTCATCTTTTAGCCTATCAACTTAACTGTGAACGAGCTGAAAGATCCATTAAGGCTATTAAAACTACTGATGGAGTGATTTCATATAATTCGGTTAAAATTAATTCCAGTTTTAAAGACTTTTATGAGAACCTGTACACTTCCTTATGTCCATCCCAAGACTCTACCATTTTCTTGGATAAGATGTCACTACCCTCAATTTCAGAGAAGGACCAGGCTTTTCTCAACACTCCTCTTACAAAAGAAGAAATTTTTGCGGCTCTTCAATCTATGCCTAGTGGGAAGGCGCCAGGGTTGGATGGTTTTCCTCTGGAATTTTATAAAAAATTTTGGTACGAGCTCTCTCCTATTTTCATGCCTGTAGTCGATAACCTGGCCAGGTTCTAGCCAGGTTCTTGGAAGACTGCCTCTATTAGCCTGATCCTCAAAAAAGGAAAGAACTCATTGGACTGTGCCTCATACCGCCCAATCAGTTTAATTAATGTAGATTTTAAAATTGTGGCCAAAGCCTTAGCTCGTCATCTGGAGGGAATTCTACCTAAGATCATTAAACCTGACCAAACTGGATTTGTTAAATCTCGCTATTGTTCAGACAATGTGCGTCGTCTCCTGAATATAATACATCGGTTGAATACAGATGTTGACCCGGCTGCTATAATATCTCTGGATGCAGAAAAGCATTTGATAGGGTCGAGTGGAGGTTTTTGTTTCAAGTGTTGGACAAATTCAACTTGGGCTCTAACTAGATCAGATTAGTCAGACTTCTTTACTCTGATTCAACAGCTGTGGTCAACACCAATGGCTTATTAGCAGGTAAATTTTCAATTCATAGAGGCTGCCGTCAGGGTTGCCCCCTGTCGCCACTACCGTTTGCCTTGTTTATCAAATCCTTGGCGGAAAGTATTCGCATGCATAATGGCATCCAGGGGGTGAAGGCAGATGGAATGGAACACCGCATATCATTATATGCAGACGATGTCCTTCTTTACCTGAGGCAGCCACAATAATCAATTCCTTGTGTGTTGGAGACAATTAATCAGTATAGCCAGTTTAGTGGATACAAAATAAATTTAGGGAAATCCCAAGCCATGTTTTTAAACACCCCACAAAATATTAAACTACAATGTCCCTTTTACATCACTGCCTCTGGGTTTCTTTATTTAGGGATACACATAACCCCCAATTTAAAGGATTTGTTCTTTAAGAACTATTCACCCTTAATGACAAGATTTAAGCAGGATATGAATAGGTGGACCTCTTTGCCAATTTCTTTTTTTGGAAGAATTAATACAGTTAAAATGAATGTACTCCCCCGTTTACTTTATTTATTTCAGTATATACCCTGTTATCTGAACCATAACTTTTTTAAGGGTTTGAATGCAGCTATTAGTAAGTTTATATGGAATAATAAAAAACCCAGGATTAAGTTCACTTCTCTTCTCAAGCCAAAGGAGTGTGGAGGCGGATCTTTATCCGACATGCAGCTTTATTATTGGGCTGCTCAGATCAAACAAATGCTCAGATGGTTTTCAAATGATACAGACTCTCTGTGGGTCAGTATGGAATCCTTTGCATGTGCCCCGAGAACACTAACATCTCTTCCATTCATTAATAATTTTAAGAAGATCCAGCCAGTAGTTGAAAACTTTTTGTTATTTAACACCCTTTTGGCTTGGGAAGATGTTAGAAAATATCTCCATCTCCCCAGGAATTTAACCATGCAATCATTTTGAACCCTGATCTCCCTGCTTTGTTAGCTAGTATTGGCCTTCGGACCTGGGTAGAAAAAGGTGTTTTTAATTTAGCCAGCTTATTTACAGATAATGTTCTCAAATCTTTTGAGACACTTAGAACAGATTATCAACTTCCTAGAACAGATTTTTTCAAATTTCTCCAGCTACGTCATTTTATTCAATCTGAAATGAGACAGGGTAAAATTCGCTGGTAAATGTCTGACACTGAGAACCGTCTCCCTCTTGAAGGGTCAGATTTCTTATCTGTATGGCTCCCTTTTATCAGAAGCCTCATCACCCATAAATCCTCTAAGAAAGGTTTGGGAAAAGGATATGGGCCAAACATTAACTGATGATGAATGGCTTTCTATATGTGAGGAGGTATTTCATAAATCAACTTCAGTTTCTGTGCATGAGCAAAACCTTAAATTCATATACAGAACATATCTCACCCCTGTACACTGAAAAAATTTGGAGTAGGATTTACTTGAAAAAAGCTTGGAAACAATTTTCACTCAGAAAAGGCTAGTAAATTTACAAAAATTTTCCAAGTAAAAGCCTATCCATAATTATAAGTTAGGTTTACTTGGGAATTCCCAGTAAATTCTACTGACTCTTTGTTTGTAAATTTTACTTAAGTAATGCTTATAAATATATAATGATTTATTGCATTTTATTTCATAAGAGTCCTAGTTATCTTTTTTAGTTATCCTGAGTAACCTTTACTTTAAATATTATTTAAAACATTACTTAATATAATTTGTAATGTATTACTACTGATGTTTTCAATGAAAAAACACTGACATCCATTTTCCTTGAGTACTTTTATTTGAATTAAACTCTTGAAAAAATAGATTAAACAAAGGGAATGATAAAACAAATGGACAAAAATGAATGGAGACATTCATTAAGATTAACTGCTGTTGTCCAAAAACATGGCCAAAATGGTTCAGCATCTTTATCCTATATATGGTTTGTCTGATTCTGTGTGGTGTCGGGACAAATGTATTCGTAGAGCATTAAATGTTTTAAATTTACAAGGGCAATCAGCATAAAGACAAGGGGTCGATGACTGACAGCCAGAATTTCCGTGCTTGAGCCGTAAGTGTTTTAAAAGTTGAAGTCTTTTGTTTGACTCAAAGCTGCATTTTCAACACAACCACCTCATGCTGTGGCACCTGCAATAAACAAAAGATGTGCACACACACATACACGCACACACACACACACACACACACACACACACATATAAACCAGTTGAGGTCAAAAGTTTAAATCCTCCTCTCAGAATCTCCAAAATGTTAATTATTTTACCAAAATAAGAGGGATCATACAAAATGCATGTTATTGTTTATTTAGTGCTGACCTGAATAAGCTATTTCACATAAAAGATGTTTACATATAGTCCACAAAAGAGAAAATAATAGTTGAATTTATAAAAATGACCCCGTTCAAAAGTTTACATCCCCTTGATTCTTAATACTGTGTTGTTACCTGAATGATCCACAGCTGTGTTTTTAAGTTTACTGATAGTTGTTCATGAGTCCCTTGTTTGTCCTGAACAGTTAAACTGCCTGTTGTTTTTCAGAAAAATCCTTCAGGTCCCACAACTTATTTGGTTTTCCAGCATTTGTGTGTATTTGAACCCTTTCCAACAATGACTGTATGATTTTGAGATCCATCTTTTCACACTGAGGACAACTGAGGGACTCATATGCAAGTATTACAGAAGGTTCAAACACACACTGATGCTCCAGAAGGAAAAACCATGCATTAAGAGCCTGGGGGTGAAAGCTTTTGAACAGAATGAAGATGTGTACATTTTTCTTATTTTGCCTAAATATCATATTTTTTTAATTTAGTACTGCCCTTCAGAGGCTACTGAAGATACTTACATGTTTCCCAGAAGACAAAATAAGTTAAATGTACCCTGATCTTCAAATTCAAAAAGTATTTTGTATGATCCCTCTTATTTTGGTAAAATAATTAACATTTTGCAGATTCTGAGAGGGGGATGTAAACTTTTGACCTCAACTGTGTGTATATATATAACAAACATGTATGTGTGTGTGTGGTTGTATAATGTATGTATGTTTATCTAGAAATCTGTGTCATACTGCAAGGTTAATCAGTGTTGTATATGCTGTAAGAAGTATTGCCAACTTACCTTGCATGAGCTTGAATGGTGAGTGCAATCTGTGGAACACATGTTAGAAATGTTAATGTCAGAAATAGATTTTTTTCCAAATTTGAATAAATATACTGATCTTATTGATTTGAAATTTGACCAGTTAATTTATTTTGGAACAACTACATTAAATGTTTGCAAGTATAGATCATCTGGTAGAGTAAGGCTGCCTGAACACACAGTACTAATGTATCACTATTGTATAGGTCCAATAGGGAGTATAATCTCTGTTTAACTTGATTAATATGCATCAAATGCTTATTGATTTTATCAGTAAGACAAAGCAGTGTAGTTGATGTGGATTAATGGGGGATTAGCGGCTTTCTCAGTCACGTTTAAAGTTAATGTCCCACCCATCTCGGGGCTCGGCCTCGGGTATCATTCCGGTTTCGTAAATATGACTTCCGATGTCCAATTTCTAATAATACAGTGTACGCCTCCACAAAATTGGACAATAATGTTTGAAAAAGTCTTAATCGCGAAAAATGTTTTTTTTTTTTTTTTAGAAAGTCAATACCCATCACATATGCACTAACAATGTTTTGTCAACAAACCTCGATGTGCTAGTACAAGTGTGCTCTTTAGGCGCTGAAAACGCTATTAAGACAGTTTCAAAGCGCGACGAGCTTGGGAAATTGCTTTTTCTAACTAAAGCATATGGGCAGGGGCATGCAGTACACTTCAATTACATTTTTCACATGTTTAGGTTGAAAAATGCTATGAAATATAATTGTTTATACTAAAATGCATAATTGCATTATAATTTGAGACAAAAGGCTAAATCGCAAAAAAAAAAAAAAAAAAAAAAAAAACAGTCCATTCTCTTCAAATATGCACTAATACACTGTTTTCTTAACAAACCTCTATGATGCTAATACAGGTGTGCTTTGGATGCTGAGAGAGGCTTTAGACAGATTCTCAGAGCTACGAGATTTGGAAAGTGCTTTTTCTAACAATAGCATATATGCACATGCAAGAAGTACTTTTCACTGATCTTTACAACATGCTTAAAATGAAATATGATACAAAATGTGATTGTTATTTTGAAATGTTTAATCGTGTAATATTGTATTAAAAAGTCTAAATCGTGAAGAAAAAAAAACTTTAAATATGCACTAACGCACTGTTTTGTTAACAAACCTCATTGTGCTATACAAGTGTGCTCTTTAGGCGCTGAAAACGCTATTTAGACAGTTTTAAAGCTCAACTAGCTTGGGAAAATGGTTTTTCTAACAAAAGCACATGTACCCATTCATGATGTTGTTTTCAATGACATTTTTCACATGTTTAGGATGAAAAATTATACGAAATCTAACTGTTTATATTAAAATGTATAATTGGATAATAATGTGTGAAAAAGTCTAAATCGTGCAAAAAATGTTTAGAAAGTCAATACACATCACACATGCATTAACACAATGTTTTGTTTTCCAAGCCTTTCTGAAGGTTATTATATATTCTAAAAGTTATTGGCCTGTAAACTATGTTTTTGGCAGAATTTTCACCCTTGCCATGTGAATAATCATTAATAATAATAATAATAATAATAATAATAATAATAATAATAATAATAATAGTAATAGTAATAGTAATAATAGTAATAATAATAATAATAACAATAATAATAATAATAATTAACTTATTTAACTTACTAAAATTACTTTTTTATAATCTAATCTAGTTATCTTGATTCCGTCATTTTAAATAACATGATTAAATTCATACCTGGTGATGTAGCTGTTACGACATACAGTATCGCACATTTTTAGATTATCTGACTGAAAATTTTTACAGGGCAGGCCAAGTAGAAATTTAGTTGTTTGTGTGTTTTCAGTGAACATGTTATTGTGCTAAAGTGTTAATGTGTTCTTGTGTCCCATATATACTTAGATAAAATTATATTAGAAAGATGTATTTTATCAAACATTTTTTACTTTTCATGTAAACCAGAGAATGTTGCACCAACTGCTGCACATGAGATGGACCTATTAAGACAGCAGCTAGAAGCAGAAAAGGAGAAAAGTGCTTTGAAAGACGAGACTATTCACTTGTTAAAGGAGGACAAGACCTATCTTTAGTCTGAATTGGCTCGTAAGGAAGAATTTATCCTTGAATTCATTTCTACCAAGAAGGAGGAAATCCCTGGTCTAAGTGGATACTCAGGTGGGTGGTGAAGTATTAGACGTCATATGACGTTAATGTAATAATCAGTATCTTGTGGCCTTCTGAGGTTAAAAATCTTTGTGGTACCTAACAGATATGAATCAGGCTCAAAGAAAACCCAACCACTTGAACAGTCTGATGAATCGGATGATGACTCCTCTGTACTGTCTGTCTCTTCTTTTGAACTGCCAAAGCCCAAAGTGCATAAACACATGAGGCGAACCGTGACTACTCGTGTGAGAGGTAATGAAATATCTGTTACAAAGAATATGAAATATCAGGGCTGCCCCAAAATTTCAGTTACCGAAAAATCACTGTTAGTTGTCCAGAACATGGTTTGTGATGATATCAGATTATCAAAGTGCAAGCAGTGAGCATGTTTACATCCACATCCTTACACTGAATCTGCTTAATCAGCTGACAATGTTTGTGGTCATGTGAATGCATTAATGAAACTTTCCTTTATCTGCATGTAAATTCCAACATTCAAAAGTTCCATGTTGCTTTAATGTTACGGTAATTACAGTGTGTATATCTATTTCTCTGTTTCTTTTCTTTAATGAAGAACACCAAAAGCATTGTGGCAAACACTCTGGCACTAGAGGCTGTCAAAAAGGGGAGCTTTATGAGAGCTGCTTTTCAGAGTGTGGGAATGAACCGATTTACCATTGCCCATACAGCGGTAGTAGCTGAATTGAAATTAGCGGCTCCTAAGGTCTTTGACACCATCAATCCATGGAATGAGTGTGTGGAGAAGCTACAGTCAGCAGTGACATCAAAGAGACAGTTTCCCAGATGAAAATTGATGGCAAACTTTTGCCAAAAGCCAGCACCTTTGGAGACACATAGTGTGTCAGCCACTTTTTCTTAATGCACTTGTTCCTCTCAGGCATTTCTTGATGTCAGAAATTTGTTTATTTGGCTAGAAATTCTGACCTGTTAAAAGCTACAGCTCCTCAGCCTTTTACATGGCAATGCATACTACAATTTGAAATTATACTTAAAAAATAATGTTTTGCTAATATGTAACATTTAGAAAAATCCTTGCAATTGCTTGGACTAATATGATTTCTGTTTTTCTGTTATTTTATTAAAACCATTATTGTTCAGTAGTTGCATTTTCGAAAAAAAAAAAAAACAAAACAAAAAAAACAATTTTAAAGGCACGTATAACATATAATGAGAACATGATAATATTATATTGTAATTGCATCCTCTGCTTTCACTTTATTTAAAGCCATCAGTGATGCATTTAGGTTAAAGGTTAGTAATTGCATTATCACTCATAATAAGTACTTATCAGGCAGTACGACACAGCGATCAACACCAATATAAAATAATTCACTTATTGGAAATTGAAATAAATCTGACTAGCTTCATTTAGTGCTACATACACATTTGGTTTAATCCATGTTTCTGTTAAATACAGTAAATTAAGTTCCTGATTAGTAAACAGTGGGCACTCCTATCAATAATCAAATACTATGTTCTACACATGGATTTTTTTCTTTTTTGAGTTTTTCTTCCCTTGCTAAAATCCAAAGTACATCCATTACCTATAAAGAACTGAAAGCAGTATTTTTCTGCAATTACAGAAAATTCTAAAAATAAATAAATAAATAAATTAAAAAACCTGCATGTCAGAAATTTGTTTGTTTGGCTAGAAATTCTGACCTGTTAAAAGCTATAGCTCCTCAGCCTTTTACATGGCAATGCATACTACAATTTGAAATTATACTTCAAAAATAATGTTTTGCTAGTATGTAACATTTAAAAAAATCCTTGCAACTGTTTGGTGATTTCCTAAAAAAATCCTTGCGTCTAATATGATTTCTGTTTTTCTGTTATTTTATTAGAACCATTATTGTTCAGTAGTCGCATTTTCAAAAAAAAAAAACAATTTTAAACATATAACAAGAACATGATAATATTATATTATAATTGCATCCTACACTTTCACTTTACTTAAAGCCATCAGTGATGCATTTATAAAGGTTAGTAATTGTATTATCACTGATAAGTATTTATCAGGCAGCACAACACAGCGCTCAACGACAATTTCAATTGGACATTGAAATAAATCTGCATTATTAATAAGTCATTATAACTTTGATAGCAATATAAAAACGCTGGCTACATCTTTATAAATACATTCATGGAGCCATAATACTGAGTAATTAATACTTGTATATTGTGTGTACATATGGTGTATATGCATTATGAGCATGGGCATTGAAAAAGTGCATCACTTACAACAAGAATATAAATGTAACTGTAACTGTTATTGTAATGAAGCATAGGTCTTGATGTGTCTGTATAAATGTATTTATAGAACAGTAAGACTTGTTTATTAATAATTATAAATGGGGCCATAATTCATTATGAGCATGGGCTTCACAGAAAGTGGAACCAAATTTATTTTTGGGGCTACATATGTTAGTATAAAGAACTTCAAACGCGTTGAATTTATGACTAGGTTTTTTTTTTTTTTTTTTTAGGTGTGACACCTAAATTATCATTATAAATAACTGAGACACCTCCTCCTCTCCCAGTTAGATGGGGCTGATGTATATAACTGTATCCAGGAGATCATTTAGTGCTACATACTCATTTGGTTTAATCCATGTTTCTGTTAAACACAGTACATTAAGTACACTCCCATCAATAATCAAATACTATGTTCTACTCATGGGTTTTTTTCTTTTTTGAGTTTTTCTTCCCTTGCTAAAATCCAAAGTGAATCCATTACCTATAAAGAACTGAAAGCAGTATTTTTCTGCAATTACCGAAAATTCTAAAAAAAAAATTTAAAAAATGTCATCACAATAACTTGAGTTTAAAATTCAAAAATTGCATAATAATAAAAGAATAAAAGAATAAAATTGTAATAATTTATTTGTTAATTTTAGTACCATTTTATGCATACAGAACACTTTTGAGATGGCAGTGGGCATATATTTAAGTTACCCATAAATAGCAGTGCAAAGGTATCAAAGGTGTCTTTATGGTGAAGCACTGTAAGCAATTTTAACATCATTTAACAACCCTTGACACATTGTTATCTTACTTGTAGGCATCAACAGCCCCTGTAGATATATTGCAGATGTGGTAAAAATTTAAATGTACTACACAAAGTGTAGATAGGTGGTTCCTGGAGGACTAGTGGTTAGCCAGGCTCTCTGGCCTGGGTTTGATTCCCGGCAAAGGAACCAAAGACAGTGCACTTCCAGTGCTGATCCCAAGCCCAGACAAAACTGGGGAGGGTTGCATCGGGAAAACACAAAGGGTTGAGAGGAACACAAAGTTTTTGGACGAAAGTCCATCATCAGCTGTATAAACCAAGTGTTTAATTTGTTAATAGCCATTAAGGCATATAGCAATGCTAACATATCATTTTTATCCACAGGAGAGTATTTGATAGCACTTATCTGCCTTTTGGACCGCTGTAATTGGATAACTGCCACATGAGGCAGACAAGATGTAAAGGCAAAGCAGACTCAAAACATAGAACAGGCACAGCATATAATCAGTAAATAGAATAGAATAACAAATTAGGATCACATAATTCAAATAACAAACCAGGATTACAAACACAAAATAAGCAGCTCAGTGACATCACTAGCAGACCAGCAGTAAGACTTCATAATAACTGAATGAAAGTCTGAGTTATGTTTAAAAGTGTGTATGACTGTGAACAGGAGAAGCTGATCAGAAGTTTAATGATTGTGAATGTGAAAATGGATCATGCGATGATTCATGTGATGTATTTGTCCTTGATTGAGAATCATGGGAACTAGGGGTCAAGCACCGAAGATCACACAATCATGATTTTATTTTCTATCTGTCCTCATCACACCACACCAATTAATTCACCGAATTTACTTAACTGAAATGTGTACATTGGCTCCACATGAATGAATTGAGTTGCATTAACATAGTTAGTTTTCGTACAGCCAACATGATTTGATAAATGTACAATTGATATAAAAAGTCTACACGTCCTTATTAAAATGGCAGGTTTTTGTGATATAAAAAAAAATGAAACAAAGATAAATCACATCAGAACTTTTTCCACCCTCAATATGAAATTACAATGTATAAAAAATTAAGTGAAAAACAATCAGAAACATTTTAGGGAAAAATAGGCAAAATAAAAAATGTTACAGTAACCTGGTTGCATAAATGTGCACACCCTTTTATAATTGGGGATGTGGCTGTGTTCAGAATGAACCAATCACATTCACTCTCATGTTCAAAAGTAATTATTGTCTATCATTGAATTGTCAATCAATATATTATATTATCAATAATATATCAATTATTCTGATTAACCCCAAATAAAGATCAGCTGTTTCTGTAGGATTTTCTTCACGTCTTCTTGCTTTCATCAATCAGGGGAGGGATATAAAAGAATTTTCAAAACATTAGATGTACCATGGAACACTGTAAAGGCCATCATCAACAAATGGAGAAAATAGAGCACCACAGTGCAGGATGTCCCTCCAAAATTAGAGACCTACGGCGACGTTAAAGGAGCTGTAGAAATATCTCAGAAGTACTGACTGCATGTGACAACAATCTCTCATACTCTTCACATGTCTGGTCTATGGGGTAGGGCGGCTTTATGGAAACTCTTTCTCACAAAAAATATCCACGCTCAACTAAATGACCCCAAACCCTGTGGCAAAATGTGTTAAGGTCTGATGAGACCAATTCAAAGAGGTATAATAATTCCCTAATTCCAAAAGGTATGTTTGGTGCAAAATGGTTTTGGTGCTTTTATTAAGGTGGAGAGAATCATGAATAGCTACAAATAGTCAAGTCAGAGATAGGTTGTTGATTCCGCACTAGTCCGTTATCCACTGCACCTCCTCTCTGAAGGCTGACTCGTCATTCTTGCTGATGAGACCCACCACGGTCGTGTCATCAGTGAACTTGATGATGTGGTTCGAGCTGTGCATTGCTACACAGTCGTGAGTCAGCAGGGTGAACAGCAGTGGACTGAGCGTGTGGTGGTGTTCGAAATGTTGTTCCCGACCTGCACTGACTGAGGTCTCCCAGTCAGGAAGTCCAGGATCCAGTTGCAGAGGGAGGTGTTCAGGCCCAGCAGGTTCAGCTTTCCAATCAGGTGCTGAGGAATGATTGTGTTGAATTCTGAACTGAAGTCTATGAACAGCATTTGAACATACGTGTCTTTTTTGTCCAGGTGGATGAGGGCCAGATGGAGGGTGGTGGTGATGGGGTCATCCATTAAGTGGTTGGGACAGTATGCGAATTGCAGGGGATCCAGTGAGGGGGGCAGCAGGGTCTTCATGTGCCCCATGATGAGCCTCTCAAAACACTTCATGATGATTGGCGTGAGTGCAATACCAGTCGATTTTAGTGCAAAACCTTCAGGTGTCTAGTAAGCTGAAGATAAAAAGTAGTTTCAACTTTCAACACAACAATGACCCAAAGCATACATCCAAATCAACAAAGGAATGACTTAACCAAAAGAAGATCAATCCCTAACTAAAAATCTGTGGGGTAACCTGAAGCAAGCTGTTCGTAGGAGATGCCCTTACAATTTCATGGATCTAGAATCTTTTTTCGAGAAAGAGTTGGAAAATATTGCCAAGTCAAGATGTGCCATGCTGAGACTCTCTATGCTCAGACACACTAAAGATGGTTGTGGACAAAACCCAACAAATTATAAATAATTTCTCTTCTATAACTCTATTGCTTAGAAAGCCTAAAGACTGCAACAGAGTTATAGAAGAGAAATTATTTATAATCGCACTATCTAGGGTCACCCAGAAGAGGATGGGTTTTTCCTTGCAACCCCTTGCCTCTAGCTTGCTCATTAGGGATAAAAGTTACAAATTTTATTTAAATTTTATGTCTGGATTTCTGTAAAGCTGCTTTGTGACATTGTCCATTGTTAAAAGTGCTATATAAATATAAAATCGTATTGATTTGAATGAGAAACTTTATATTTTGATGTAAGCTATTAAAAATATTTTCTAGTAAATCTGACTGAACACATATTCCCTTTTTTCAGTGTACTTCACTGGCTTTCACCTCCAAATCTCTGTGTTTATAGTGTAGCTGTCTGGCTAGTCACTTTCAGACAGAAACAGGAAAAACCACGATCCCAATTGGTTGCATTCATTAAAACAAATAACTTTAATCAGTAAAACAGCTGTTATCATGAGATAGTGAATATGGCACTTTCCATGAATAGAGTTCAGTTTACAGTAAAAGCAATAATCATTGTTTTTGTGTTTTTGAATTTCTGTGAAAACTGAAGGGATCTATACTTTAACTTAAAATAAAATTATAAAAAAAAAAAAAAACATTTAAATAATCACAAAAACACACAAAATGTCTGTTTTCATATAAATTTTCACACAAAAAATGTGATTTTGGGCTGTCCCACCTCACAGACATTGAACCTCTATGAAATATAGTCATCAAAATCTTCCAGTAAAACTATAATTACAATATTATTTGGTTCATTTCCATGCAATATCTTTTTAAAAGCATTATTTTCCTCTACCAATTTATTTAAGTTTACAAAAACAATTATTTTAACCTGTATCCAAAACCTGTCTCCCCGCTTAAAACAATGGAACATTCCATACATTCTGATATATACAGGAAATTGCATCATCATTTTCTTTTCTGCAGCATGGCAGTGAGACAAGTACTCTCATTCTATTGTCTCAACAGAAAAAATGTGACACACTGTGTGTTTCGACACCTTTCTATCATAGACAGCGTTAACTTTTTCAGCAATGTGTGCAACAGGAGCTCTTCTGTGGACATGCTCTGACCCAGTCGTCTAGCCTTCACATTTTGGCCCTTGTCAAAGTTGATCAGATCCTTGCACTTGCCCAGTTTTCCTGCTTCCAACATATCGATGTTGAGAACTGACTCTTCACTTGCTACATAAAATATCCCACCCCTAGCCACTGTATGAGAGAATCTATGTTATTCAAGTCAACTGTCAGTGGTTTTAATGTTATGGCTGATTATATTTTTTTTCTCTTTTTTTTTGGAAACTTTTTACTAATCGTATTATATTAATAGTTAGCATGCAACATGTAGACATTGTCAAGCTAACCACTGAGGCTACGTCACTGTAGGCTAAGTTCACTACCCTGTTACTTGCAACCCTGCTACTTGCAACCCATCACCAAGGTTGTAATGTAGTAAGAGGGATGTTAGTTAGATGGTTTTCTGAATGAGATAAAATTAATAAAGTAAATACCATGCCTGCAGGCTGCTAGGTTACAACTGAGTGCTGCTAAAAAGCAATCTCTATAGTGCTTGGCATGATGTTGATCCAGAGAGGAGAGCACTGTATCTTCAACAAGACAGAGAAGAGTGAAGAAGAGACTAAGAGGCAGGTAGGAAGATTTTGATAAAGGACTTGAGTGAAAGAGGACAGCGGATAAAGTGCACAAAATGGAGAGGAAATATTAAATGTTACAACAACTTGCACAAGAATGCCTGAGCTTCTCAAAACGGAGGCGGTGTGATGAAAATGTTTGCACATATCAAAGGAAGAGACCAAACAGAATTGCTAGTGCCCTCGAAAGTAGGATTGATTGTTTCTACCTCAGTGATGATGTCAGTAGAACAGTTACATGTCATCAAGTAGTACTGAGCTTCAGGAACACCCTCCCATGGATGGCTGTGCAGAAATGAGACATGAAAACAAAATTTTAAACAAAACATATGGCAGGAAGCATACAGTTTTTATTGATACAAATATTATATTTCATTGGCAAAAAACAAGCTTCCCTTTTGTGAAAGAGGATGATAATAGGCTTAATAATATTATTATATTATATGCAATTACAGGAGACATCTCCTTATTTTTGCAAGAAGTGGGGCCCTATAAACTGTTAAAAGTCATAATATCATGTTTTATTATTATTTAAAGAATTTTATTTGTTCCAGTTTAGGCCCAGTACTACATATCGAAATGAGCCAATTGACACACCACAAGAGCACAGTGTATGTATCTGATATGCTTAATATTTCACAGTACAAAATGCTTCATCAGGCAGCACGTCTAATGGACCACACTGCCTTGCAAAAATCAACTCTGTGGTCAAGTGACAACATATCAGCATAAGTCATATCCTGGTCTGGAGGACCATGCTGTTAGGTGAGTTAGAAGGCCTTATTCAGACAGATTGGGGTGCAAAAACTTGCAGATTCCTCTTAAACCACTCATTTAAGTAACTGTCACACTTATTTATTGTTATGGAAGGGAGTGCTTGTGTATTTCTCTCTGGGCACCTAATGCACAGAGTTGTGTGAGCACATAGATATTTACTGGGAAAGCATATTTGATTAATATTAGCTTTCTAAGCATTAATTTTCAAGTTTCTGAAGATTTTATTATGAACCGATCGATTTTTATAAAAACAATCATGTTTGATATAATTTTTAATCATAATCATGCGAAAAACACTCAACAAAAATGCACACTACTGCTTGCATGCGATTGCTTGAAACACCACTTTCCTTAAGCAGTATTGTCTTGAACCCTTCTGTATAGGTTTTCTCACACCTAACGCACACAGCTATACGCTCTAACATACTGCTTTCTCTGTGAATCCCTATGTGAGCTTCTGCCCAGCGTGTCAGTCTGCTGAAAAAAATGAGAGAAAAGTCAGTAGAATGAAACAGCAGGCCCTCAATCAAGCAGTTGTTCAATGCGTGGCATTGGGTATGCATCAAATTTGGACACCGCCTTGACTTTCCTATAATCCACACAAAAATAGACCAACCCATCGGCTTTGGACACCTAGACCACCGGGCTGCTCCAGTCATTGTAGGACTCCTTTGTTGCTCCTATGTTCATGTCCCAACCACCATCCCCAGGGCCACAGGAACAACCTGTCTTCATGATTTCAGGAGATTGAGGTGGTACATTTGATGTACATTGTCTCTATCTGTTCACCTGACTTCATAGTTGACTTCTCCGACTCGCCATGTCACCTCAAAGGGCCCTTGCCACTTCTTGAGTAATTTAGAGGTTGATGTTGGTAGTAACACAAGTACCTTATCTTATCTTATCTTATCTTCCTGAATGCGGGATCACTGATCCTGGAAATGCTTGCATATTTGATGAGTACTGACTTTCTAAACATGTTATTCACGATCATAATTAAATAATACAATTTTATAAAATTTCGTATCTTTTTTAATCCTAAACTTGTGGAAAATGTCATTGAAATGTACTGCATGCACCTGCATATATGCGTTAGTTAGAAAAAACACTTTCACAAGCTCTTAGCTTTGAAATTGTCTAATTAGCGTTTTCAATATCTAAAGCGCACAATTATATTAGCATATAGAGGTTCGTTTAAAAAAAGCGTTAGTGCATATTTGATAACTACTGACTTCACGATTCAGTTTGTTAAATACATTATTATCCAATTATATATTTTAATATAAACAATCATATTTTGTATCATTTTAATATTTTAAAATTGTCGTAGCGCTTTGAAACTGTCTGATTAGTGTTTACAGTGTCTAAGGCATACACTTGAATTAGCAAATACAGGTTTGTCAAAAGAAAAAAAAAACCGAACAAATAAAGTGTTAGTGTTTATTTGATGAGTATTTACTTTCTAAACATTTTTTAATCACGACTCACTCTTTTTAATAAATTTTTGTCCAATTACACATTTTAATATAAACTCATATTTCGTATCATTTTACACCTTGAAAAATGTCATTGAAAAGAACTTCATGCATGTGCACATATGCGTTTGTTAGAAAAACCACTTTCCCTAGCTCGTGGCGCTTTGAAACTGTCTAAATAGCGTTTTCAGCGCCCAAGGCGCTCTCTTGTATTAACACAAAGAGGTTTGTTAAGAAAACGGTGTGGTAGTGCATATTTGATAGCTAATTACTTTCTAAACATTTTATTCACGATTTAGACTTTTGAACACATTTTTCACTACTTTTCAATGGCATTTACAACATGTTTAAGATGTAAAATTATACTAAATATGATTGTTTAGATTAAATTGTATAATAATTAATTAAAAGACTGAATCGAGAAAAAAATGTTTAGAAAGACATTACTCATCAAATATGCAGTAACATTTTTTTTCTTAACAAATCTCTATATTCTATATATGTGTGCGCTTTAGACGCTGTAAACGCTATTTAGACAGTTTCAAAATTCCGGGCTTAGGAAAGTGTTTTTTCTAACAAGGTGATTTTAAGTGATGTTTAAGTGATATTTTTCTCATGATTATGATGAAAAAAATTATATCATAAATTAATGTTTATACAAAATTGCACTAGTTTAATAATAATGTGTTAACAAGTCAAATATGTGAAAATGAATGTTTAGAAACTTAGGATTTAACACATATGCTCTAAAATACTGCTTTCTCAATAAATCCTTATTTGCTCACACAAATGTCTGCAGTAGGCGCTAATTTTCAATAGTTACGTTTCAATGCATTATGGCATTATATTAATGCATTATAATTTTCTATGCTAGTTTCAATGCATTATGGCTTCAGGAAAGTGGTTTGTCAAACAAATGCTTACATGCAGTAGTCTGTATCACAGTTAAGTGATGTTTTTACTTGATTAAAATGAAAACGATATCCGTGGTTGTGGGGTGTCATCGAGCGTCAGTACTGAGATGAGGCAGTCTGAAGCGAAATGGAAAGTGTGATGATTCTCGTCTGTGACTCCAGTCTGCTTATTTGCCTTTCTTGCGTTTTCAGTGATGGCCGTAACCAGAGAGATAGAGAGTGATCAAGCTGGTTGACTGTTCAAGACACACACACACACACACACACAAATGCCAAGGACCGTGAATTTGAACTTGAATGGATTGAAATAGATGGACTTTTTGGTTTGTTCGTTTTTTTGATTGGGTTTTTTAAAGTGTGATGGAAATCGTTGTGTGAATAAATGTGAGCCTGGAGCTCTGCTAGAATTCTTCCTGCCTCCCCAGTCTGCCTTTGCACCATCACACACTGGGTTCTACAATGGTGCCAAAACCCTGGAATTTGGAAGACTCAGACACCATCATGGAAGCCTACCCACTCGGCGAGATCATAAAGTCTCTCTCCAGCCTCCACCAAACCCAAAAGCAGGTACTTTTCGATGTGCCTTGGGCCTCAAAACTGAGGTGCCTGCTTGTCTTCCCCCTTCTCCTCCTTCTCTGATGTCTCCCCCCAGCTACCTCTCTCTCCACACAGTTGGAACATTCTATGCCCACAAGGACCAGGGCAGCGCCTGAGCAGGTTTGCTGGTGCAGCAGAAAAGCCAGGCATTTCCAGGATCAGTGATCCCGCATTCAGGAAGATAAGATAAGATAAGATAAGGTACTTGTGTTACTACCAACATCAACCTCTAAATTACTCAAGAAGTGGCAAGGGCCCTTTGAGGTGACATGGCGAGTCGGAGAAGTCAACTATGAAGTCAGGTGAACAGATAGAGGCAATGTACATCAAATGTACCACCTCAATCTCCTGAAATCATGAAGACAGGTTGTTCCTGTGGCCCTGGGGATGGTGGTTGGGACATGAACATAGGAGCAACAAAGGAGTCCTACAATGACTGGAGCAGCCCGGTGGTCTAGGTGTCCAAAGCCGATGGGTTGGTCTATTTTTGTGTGGATTATAGGAAAGTCAAGGCGGTGTCCAAATTTGATGCATACCCAATGCCACGCATTGAACAACTGCTTGATTGAGGGCCTGCTGTTTCATTCTACTGACTTTTCTCTCATTTTTTTCAGCAGACTGACACGCTGGGCAGAAGCTCACATAGGGATTCACAGAGAAAGCAGTATGTTAGAGCGTATAGCTGTGTGCGTTAGGTGTGAGAAAACCTATACAGAAGGGTTCAAGACAATACTGCTTAAGGAAAGTGGTGTTTCAAGCAATCGCATGCAAGCAGTAGTGTGCATTTTTGTTGAGTGTTTTTCGCATGATTATGATTAAAAATTATATCAAACATGATTGTTTTTATAAAAATCGATCGGTTCATAATAAAATCTTCAGAAACTTGAAAATTAATGCTTAGAAAGCTAATATTAATCAAATATGCTTTCCCAGTAAATATCTATGTGCTCACACAACTCTGTGCATTAGGTGCCCAGAGAGAAATACACAAGCACTCCCTTCCATAACAATAAATAAGTGTGACAGTTACTTAAATGAGTGGTTTAAGAGGAATCTGCAAGTTTTTGCACCCCAATCTGTCTGAATAAGGCCTTCTAACTCACCTAACAGCATGGTCCTCCAGACCAGGATATGACTTATGCTGATATGTTGTCACTTGACCACAGAGTTGATTTTTGCAAGGCAGTGTGGTCCATTAGACGTGCTGCCTGATGAAGCATTTTGTACTGTGAAATATTAAGCATATCAGATACATACACTGTGCTCTTGTGGTGTGTCAATTGGCTCATTTCGATATGTAGTACTGGGCCTAAACTGGAACAAATAAAATTCTTTAAATAATAATAAAACATGATATTATGACTTTTAACAGTTTATAGGGCCCCACTTCTTGCAAAAATAAGGAGATGTCTCCTGTAA
Source organism: Pangasianodon hypophthalmus (assembly GCF_027358585.1). Lineage (NCBI taxonomy): Eukaryota > Metazoa > Chordata > Actinopteri > Siluriformes > Pangasiidae > Pangasianodon > Pangasianodon hypophthalmus. The sequence goes on along the minus strand of NC_069716.1, from coordinate 12,773,328 downwards.
TTGCATATAATATAATAATATTATTAAGCCTATTATCATCCTCTTTCACAAAAGGGAAGCTTGTTTTTTGCCAATGAAATATAATATTTGTATCAATAAAAACTGTATGCTTCCTGCCATATGTTTTGTTTAAAATTTTGTTTTCATGTCTCATTTCTGCACAGCCATCCATGGGAGGGTGTTCCTGAAGCTCAGTACTACGTGATGACATGTAACTGTTCTACTGACATCATCACTGAGGTAGAAACAATCAATCCTACTTTCGAGGGCACTAGCAATTCTGTTTGGTCTCTTCCTTTGATATGTGCAAACATTTTCATCACACCGCCTCCGTTTTGAGAAGCTCAGGCATTCTTGTGCAAGTTGTTGTAACATTTAATATTTCCTCTCCATTTTGTGCACTTTATCCGCTGTCCTCTTTCACTCAAGTCCTTTATCAGAATCTTCCTGCCTGCCTCTTAGTCTCTTCTTCACTCTTCTCTGTCTTGTTGAAGATACAGTGCTCTCCTCTCTGGATCAACATCATGCCAAGCACTATAGAGATTGCTTTTTAGCAGCACTCAGTTGTAACCTAGCAGCCTGCAGGCATGGTATTTACTTTATTAATTTTATCTCATTCAGAAAACCATCTAACTAACATCCCTCTTACTACATTACAACCTTGGTGATGGGTTGCAAGTAGCAGGGTTGCAAGTAACAGGGTAGTGAACTTAGCCTACAGTGACGTAGCCTCAGTGGTTAGCTTGACAATGTCTACATGTTGCATGCTAACTATTAATATAATACGATTAGTAAAAAGTTTCCAAAAAAAAAGAGAAAAAAAATATAATCAGCCATAACATTAAAACCACTGACAGTTGACTTGAATAACATAGATTCTCTCATACAGTGGCTAGGGGTGGGATATTTTATGTAGCAAGTGAAGAGTCAGTTCTCAACATCGATATGTTGGAAGCAGGAAAACTGGGCAAGTGCAAGGATCTGATCAACTTTGACAAGGGCCAAAATGTGAAGGCTAGACGACTGGGTCAGAGCATGTCCACAGAAGAGCTCCTGTTGCACACATTGCTGAAAAAGTTAACGCTGTCTATGATAGAAAGGTGTCGAAACACACAGTGTGTCACATTTTTTCTGTTGAGACAATAGAATGAGAGTACTTGTCTCACTGCCATGCTGCAGAAAAGAAAATGATGATGCAATTTCCTGTATATATCAGAATGTATGGAATGTTCCATTGTTTTAAGCGGGGAGACAGGTTTTGGATACAGGTTAAAATAATTGTTTTTGTAAACTTAAATAAATTGGTAGAGGAAAATAATGCTTTTAAAAAGATATTGCATGGAAATGAACCAAATAATATTGTAATTATAGTTTTACTGGAAGATTTTGATGACTATATTTCATAGAGGTTCAATGTCTGTGAGGTGGGACAGCCCAAAATCACATTTTTTGTGTGAAAATTTATATGAAAACAGACATTTTGTGTGTTTTTGTGATTATTTAAATGTTTTTTTTTTTTTTATAATTTTATTTTAAGTTAAAGTATAGATCCCTTCAGTTTTCACAGAAATTCAAAAACACAAAAACAATGATTATTGCTTTTACTGTAAACTGAACTCTATTCATGGAAAGTGCCATATTCACTATCTCATGATAACAGCTGTTTTACTGATTAAAGTTATTTGTTTTAATGAATGCAACCAATTGGGATCGTGGTTTTTCCTGTTTCTGTCTGAAAGTGACTAGCCAGACAGCTACACTATAAACACAGAGATTTGGAGGTGAAAGCCAGTGAAGTACACTGAAAAAAGGGAATATGTGTTCAGTCAGATTTACTAGAAAATATTTTTAATAGCTTACATCAAAATATAAAGTTTCTCATTCAAATCAATACGATTTTATATTTATATAGCACTTTTAACAATGGACAATGTCACAAAGCAGCTTTACAGAAATCCAGACATAAAATTTAAATAAAATTTGTAACTTTTATCCCTAATGAGCAAGCTAGAGGCAAGGGGTTGCAAGGAAAAACCCATCCTCTTCTGGGTGACCCTAGATAGTGCGATTATAAATAATTTCTCTTCTATAACTCTGTTGCAGTCTTTAGGCTTTCTAAGCAATAGAGTTATAGAAGAGAAATTATTTATAATTTGTTGGGTTTTGTCCACAACCATCTTTAGTGTGTCTGAGCATAGAGAGTCTCAGCATGGCACATCTTGACTTGGCAATATTTTCCAACTCTTTCTCGAAAAAAGATTCTAGATCCATGAAATTGTAAGGGCATCTCCTACGAACAGCTTGCTTCAGGTTACCCCACAGATTTTTAGTTAGGGATTGATCTTCTTTTGGTTAAGTCATTCCTTTGTTGATTTGGATGTATGCTTTGGGTCATTGTTGTGTTGAAAGTTGAAACTACTTTTTATCTTCAGCTTACTAGACACCTGAAGGTTTTGCACTAAAATCGACTGGTATTGCACTCACGCCAATCATCATGAAGTGTTTTGAGAGGCTCATCATGGGGCACATGAAGACCCTGCTGCCCCCCTCACTGGATCCCCTGCAATTCGCATACTGTCCCAACCACTTAATGGATGACCCCATCACCACCACCCTCCATCTGGCCCTCATCCACCTGGACAAAAAAGACACGTATGTTCAAATGCTGTTCATAGACTTCAGTTCAGAATTCAACACAATCATTCCTCAGCACCTGATTGGAAAGCTGAACCTGCTGGGCCTGAACACCTCCCTCTGCAACTGGATCCTGGACTTCCTGACTGGGAGACCTCAGTCAGTGCAGGTCGGGAACAACATTTCGAACACCACCACACGCTCAGTCCACTGCTGTTCACCCTGCTGACTCACGACTGTGTAGCAATGCACAGCTCGAACCACATCATCAAGTTCACTGATGACACGACCGTGGTGGGTCTCATCAGCAAGAATGACGAGTCAGCCTTCAGAGAGGAGGTGCAGTGGATAACGGACTAGTGCGGAATCAACAACCTATCTCTGACTTGACTATTTGTAGCTATTCATGATTCTCTCCACCTTAATAAAAGCACCAAAACCATTTTGCACCAAACATACCTTTTGGAATTAGGGAATTATTATACCTCTTTGAATTGGTCTCATCAGACCTTAACACATTTTGCCACAGGGTTTGGGGTCATTTAGTTGAGCGTGGATATTTTTTGTGAGAAAGAGTTTCCATAAAGCCGCCCTACCCCATAGACCAGACATGTGAAGAGTATGAGAGATTGTTGTCACATGCAGTCAGTACTTCTGAGATATTTCTACAGCTCCTTTAACGTCGCCGTAGGTCTCTAATTTTGGAGGGACATCCTGCACTGTGGTGCTCTATTTTCTCCATTTGTTGATGATGGCCTTTACAGTGTTCCATGGTACATCTAATGTTTTGAAAATTCTTTTATATCCCTCCCCTGATTGATGAAAGCAAGAAGACGTGAAGAAAATCCTACAGAAACAGCTGATCTTTATTTGGGGTTAATCAGAATAATTGATATATTATTGATAATATAATATATTGATTGACAATTCAATGATAGACAATAATTACTTTTGAACATGAGAGTGAATGTGATTGGTTCATTCTGAACACAGCCACATCCCCAATTATAAAAGGGTGTGCACATTTATGCAACCAGGTTACTGTAACATTTTTTATTTTGCCTATTTTTCCCTAAAATGTTTCTGATTGTTTTTCACTTAATTTTTTATACATTGTAATTTCATATTGAGGGTGGAAAAAGTTCTGATGTGATTTATCTTTGTTTCATTTTTTTTTATATCACAAAAACCTGCCATTTTAATAAGGACGTGTAGACTTTTTATATCAATTGTACATTTATCAAATCATGTTGGCTGTACGAAAACTAACTATGTTAATGCAACTCAATTCATTCATGTGGAGCCAATGTACACATTTCAGTTAAGTAAATTCGGTGAATTAATTGGTGTGGTGTGATGAGGACAGATAGAAAATAAAATCATGATTGTGTGATCTTCGGTGCTTGACCCCTAGTTCCCATGATTCTCAATCAAGGACAAATACATCACATGAATCATCGCATGATCCATTTTCACATTCACAATCATTAAACTTCTGATCAGCTTCTCCTGTTCACAGTCATACACACTTTTAAACATAACTCAGACTTTCATTCAGTTATTATGAAGTCTTACTGCTGGTCTGCTAGTGATGTCACTGAGCTGCTTATTTTGTGTTTGTAATCCTGGTTTGTTATTTGAATTATGTGATCCTAATTTGTTATTCTATTCTATTTACTGATTATATGCTGTGCCTGTTCTATGTTTTGAGTCTGCTTTGCCTTTACATCTTGTCTGCCTCATGTGGCAGTTATCCAATTACAGCGGTCCAAAAGGCAGATAAGTGCTATCAAATACTCTCCTGTGGATAAAAATGATATGTTAGCATTGCTATATGCCTTAATGGCTATTAACAAATTAAACACTTGGTTTATACAGCTGATGATGGACTTTCGTCCAAAAACTTTGTGTTCCTCTCAACCCTTTGTGTTTTCCCGATGCAACCCTCCCCAGTTTTGTCTGGGCTTGGGATCAGCACTGGAAGTGCACTGTCTTTGGTTCCTTTGCCGGGAATCAAACCCAGGCCAGAGAGCCTGGCTAACCACTAGTCCTCCAGGAACCACCTATCTACACTTTGTGTAGTACGTTTAAATTTTTACCAGTGCTTACAGTGCTTCACCATAAAGACACCTTTGATACCTTTGCTCTGCTATTTATGGGTAACTTAAATATATGCCCACTGCCATCTCAAAAGTGTTCTGTATGCATAAAATGGTACTAAAATTAACAAATAAATTATTACAATTTTATTCTTTTATTCTTTTATTATTATGCAATTTTTGAATTTTAAACTCAAGTTATTGTGATGACATTTTTTTAATTTTTTTTTTAGAATTTTCGGTAATTGCAGAAAAATACTGCTTTCAGTTCTTTATAGGTAATGGATTCACTTTGGATTTTAGCAAGGGAAGAAAAACTCAAAAAAGAAAAAAACCCATGAGTAGAACATAGTATTTGATTATTGATGGGAGTGTACTTAATGTACTGTGTTTAACAGAAACATGGATTAAACCAAATGAGTATGTAGCACTAAATGATCTCCTGGATAAAGTTATATACATCAGCCCCATCTAACTGGGAGAGGAGGAGGTGTCTCAGTTATTTATAATGATAATTTAGGTGTCACACCTAAAAAAAAAAAAAAAAACCTAGTCATAAATTCAACGCGTTTGAAGTTCTTTATACTAACATATGTAGCCCCAAAAATAAATTTGGTTCCACTTTCTGTGAAGCCCATGCTCATAATGAATTATGGCCCCATTTATAATTATTAATAAACAAGTCTTACTGTTCTATAAATACATTTATACAGACACAACAAGACCTATGCTTCATTACAATAACAGTTACAGTTACATTTATATTCTTGTTGTAAGTGATGCACTTACTTTTTCAATGCCCATGCTCATGATAATATTATATTATAATTGCATCCTACGCTTTCACTTTAAAGTCATCAGTGATGCATTTATAAAGGTTAGTAATTGTATTATCACTCATAATAATTATTTATCAGGCAGCACAACACAGCGCTCAATGACAATTTCAATTGGACATTGAAATAAATCTGCATTATTAATAAGTCATTATAACTTTGATAGCAATATAAAAACGCTGGCTACATCTTTATATACACCATATGTACACACAATATACAAGTATTAATTACTCAGTGTTATGGTTCCATGAATGTATTTATAAAGATGTAGCCAGCGGTTTTATATTGCTAATCAAAGTTATAATGACTTATTAATAATGCAGATTTATTTCAATGTCCAATTGAAATTGTCATTAGGCGCTGTGTTGTGCTGCCTGATAAATACTTATTATGAGTGATAATACAATTACTAACCTTTATAAATGCATCACTGATGGCTTTAAGTAAAGTGAAAGCGTAGGATGCAATTATGATATAATATTATCGTGTTCTCATTATATGTTTAAAATTGTTTTTTTTTTTAAATGCGACTACTGAACAATAACGGTTTTAATAAAATAACAGAAAAACAGAAATCATATTAGTTGCAAGGATTTTTTTTAGGAAATCACCAAACAGTTGCAAGGATTTTTTTTAAATGTTACATACTAGCAAAACATTATTTTTTAAGTATAATTTCAAATTGTAGTATGCATTGCCATGTAAAAGGCTGAGAAGCAGTAGCTTTTAACAGGTCAGAATTTCTAGCCAAACAAACAAATTTCTGACATCAAGAAATGCCTGAGAGGAACAAGTGCATTAAAGAAAAAGTGGCTGACACACTATGTGTCTCCGAAGGTGCTAGCTTTTGGCAAAAGTTCGCCATCAAGTTTCATCTGGGAAATTGTCTCTTTGATGTCACTGCTGACCTCAGCTTCTCCACACACTCATTCCATGGATTGATGGTGTCAAAGACCTCAGGAGCCGCTAATTTCAATTCAGCTACTACCGCTGTATGGGCAATGGTAAATCGGTTCATTCCCACACTCTGAAAAGCAGCTCTCATAAAGCTCCCCTTTTTGACAGCCTCTAGTGCCAGAGTGTTTGCCACAATGCTTTTGGTGTTCTTCATTAAAGAAAAGAAACAGAGAAATAGATATACACACTGTAATTACCGTAACATTAAAGCAACATGGAACTTTTGAATGTTGGAATTTACATGCAGATAAAGGAAAGTTTCATTAATGCATTCACATGACCACAAACATTGTCAGCTGATTAAGCAGATTCTGCTTAAAAGTGCATGTTTACATTTTACTTTTAAGAATGTGCATGTAAACATGCTCACTGCTTGCACTTTGATAATCTGATATCATCACAAACCATGTTCTGGACAACTAACATCTAACAGTGATTTTTCGGTAACTGAAATTTTGGGGCAGCCCTGATATTTCATATTCTTTGTAACAGATATTTCATTACCTCTCACCAGAGTAGTCACGGTTCGCCTCATGTGTTTATGCACTTTGGGCTTTGGCAGTTCAACAGAAGAGACAGACAGTACAGAGGAGTCATCATCCGATTCATCAGACTGTTCATGTGGTTGGGTTTTCTTTGAGCCTGATTCATATCTGTTGGGTACCACAAAGATTTTTAACCTCAGAAGGCCACAAGATACTGATTATTACATTAACGTCATATGACGTCTAATACTTCACCACCCACCTGAGTATCCACTTGGACCAGGGATTTCCTCCTTCTTGGTAGAAATGAATTCAAGGATAAATTCTTCCTTACGAGCCAATTCAGACTAAAGATAGGTCTTGTCCTCCTTTAACAAGTGAATAGTCTCGTCTTTCAAAGCACTTTTCTCCTTTTCTGCTTCTAGCTGCTGTCTTAATAGGTCCATCTCATGTGCAGCAGTTGGTGCAACATTCTCTGGTTTACATGAAAAGTAAAAAATGTTTGATAAAATACATCTTTCTAATATAATTTTATCTAAGTATATATGGGACACAAGAACACATTGACACTTTAGCACAATAACATGTTCACTGAAAACACACAAACAACTAAATTTCAGAGGCTACTTGGCCTGCCCTGTAAAAATTTTCAGTCAGATAATCTAAAAATGTGTGATACTGTATGTCGTAACAGCTACATCACCAGGTATGAATTTAATCATGTTATTTAAAATGACGGAATCAAGATAACTAGATTAGATTATAAAAAAGTAATTTTAGTAAGTTAAATAAGTTAATTATTATTATTATTGTTATTATTATTATTATTATTATTATTATTATTATTATTATTATTGTTATTAATGATTATTCACATGGCAAGGGTGAAAATTCTGCCAAAAACATAGTTTACAGGCCAATAACTTTTAGAATATATAATAACCTTCAGAAAGGCTTGGAAAACAAAACATTGTGTTAATGCATGTGTGATGTGTATTGACTTTCTAAACATTTTTTGCACGATTTAGACTTTTTCACACATTATTATCCAATTATACATTTTAATATAAACAGTTAGATTTCGTATAATTTTTCATCCTAAACATGTGAAAAATGTCATTGAAAAGAACATCATGAATGGGTACATGTGCTTTTGTTAGAAAAACCATTTTCCCAAGCTAGTTGAGCTTTAAAACTGTCTATATAGCGCCTAAAGAGCACAGTAAATAGCGCCTAAAGAGCACACTTGTATAGCACAGTGAGGTTTGTTAACAAAACAGTGTGTTAGTGCATATTTGATGAGTAATGACTTTCTAAAGTTTTTTTCTTCACGATTTAGACTTTTTAATACAATATTACACAATAAAATATTTCAAAATGACAATCACATTTTGTATCATATTTCATTTTAAGCATGTTGAACCTGTTTATGAACCTGTCTAAAGCCTCTCTCAGCATCCAAAGCACACCTGTATTAGTATCATAGAGGTTTGTTAAGAAAACAGTGTGTTAGTGCATATTTGATTAGAATGGACTCTCTTTCCTTTTTTTTTTTGCGATTTAGCCTTCTGTCTCAAATTATTATGCAATTATGCTTTTTAATATAAACAATTATATTTCGTAGCATTTTTCATCCTAAACATGTGAAAAATGTAATTGAAGTGTACTGCATGCGCCTGCCCATATGCTTTAGTTAGAAAAAACAATTTCCCGAGCTTGTTGCGCTTTGAAACTGTCTAAATAGCGTTTTCGTCGCCTGAAGAGCACACTTGTAATAGAACATGGAATTTTGTTGACAAAACATTGTTAGTGCATATGTGATGAGTATTGACTTCCTAATTTTTTTTTCCAAGATTAAGACTTTTTTCACACATTATAATCCACTTTTAAATTTTAACATAAACAATTATATTTCCTATCGTTTTTCATCCTAAACATGTGAAAAATGTCTTTGAAATGAACTGCATGCCGCTGCACCTATGCTTTAGTTAGAAAAAGCACTTTCCCAAACTCCTCCACTTTGAAACTGTCTAAATAGCGTTTTCTGCGCCTAAAGCGCAAAATTTTATTAGCGCAAAGATGTTCGTTGACAAAACATTATTAGTGCATATGTGATGGGTAATGACTTTCTAAACATTTTTTGTTTCGCAATTAAGACTTTTCCACACATTATCATCCACTTTTACATTTCAATTTAAACAATTATATTTCCTATCGTTTTTCATCCTAAACCTGTGAAAAATGTCTTTGAAATGTACTGCATGCCTCTGCACGTATCCTTTAGTTAGAAAAGGCACTTTCCCAACCTCCTCCGCTTTGAAACGGTCTAAATAGAGTTTTCAACTTCTGAAGCGCAAAGTTGTATTAGCACATAGAGTTTTGTTGATAAAACATTGTTAGTGCATATGTCATGGGTATTGACTTTCTAAACATTTTTTATATATATAAAGACGTTTTTAACACATTATTATCCACTTGTAACAAGTTTCAAGTTTAATTTATTTATATAGCACCATTTACAACAGCAGCAGCTGACCAATGTGTTTTACAGCATCAGATAAAATAAGAAGTAAATAAAACATAAAATGAATAAATAAAATCACAGCTAAAAACCAAATTGCATCAACATTTAGGATAAACAATAATATTTCAACCTAAACTTGTCAAAAAATATCTTTGAAATACTCTGCATGCCTCTGCACATATGTTTTAGTTAGAAAAAGCACTTTCCCAAACTGCCCTGCTTTGAAACTGTCTAAATAGCGTTTTCTGCGCCTAAAGCGCAAAATTGTATTAGTGCAAAGATGGTCGTTGACAAAACATTGTTAGTGCATATGTGATGGGTATTGACTTTCTAAACATTTTTTTTGCGATCAAGAATTTTTCACACATTATTATCCACTTTTACTTTTCAATTTAAACAAATATATTTCCTATCATTTTTCATCCTAAACATGTGAAAAATGTCATTGAAATGTACTGCATGCCTCTGCCCAAATGCTTTAGTTAGAAAAAAACACTTTCCCAAACTCGTCACGTTTTGAAACTGTCTAATTTGCGTTTACAGCTCCTAAAGAGCAAACTTGCATGAGTACGAAAAGTTTTGTTGACAAAACATTGTTAGTGCATATGTGATGGGTATTGACTTCCTATTTTTTTTCGCGGTTAAGACTTTTTTCAAACATTATATTTCAGTTTTAAATTTTAACATAAACAATTATATTTCCTATCGTTTTTAATCCTAAATATGTGAAAAATGACTTTGAAATCTTCTGCATGCCACTTCCCAGATGCTTTAGTTAGAAAAGCACTTTCCCAAACTCCTCCGCTTTGAAACTGTCTAAATAGCATTTTCAGCTCCTAAAGCGCAAACTTGCATTAGCGCAAAGAGGTTCGTTGACAAACATTGTTAGTGCATATGTGAAGGGTAATGACTTTCTAAACATTTCTTTTTCGAGAATAAGACTTTTTTACACATTATAATCCACTTTTAATATTTAACATAAACAATTTTATTTCCTATCGTTTTTCATCCTAAACATGTGAAAAATGTCTTTGAAATGTTCTGCATGCCGCTGCACATCTGCTTTAGTTAGAAAAAGCACTTTCCCAAACTCCTTCGCGTTGAAACTTCCTAAATAGCGTTTTCCGCGCCTAAAGAGCAAAATTGTATTAGCGCAAAGAGGTTCGTTGACAAAACATTGTTAGTGCATATGCGAAGGGTAATGACTTTCTAAACATTTTTTTTTCGCATTTACGACTTTTTCAAACATTATTATCCACTTTTACGTTTCAATTTAAACAAATATATTTCCTATCATTTTTAATCCTAAACCTGTGAAAAATGACTTTGAAATAAACTGCATGCCACTTCCCCAAATGCTTTAGTTAGAAAAAGCAATTTCCCAAGCTCCTCGAGCTCTGAAACGGTCTAAATAGCGTTTTCAGAGCCTAAAGCGCAAACTTTTATTAGCACATAGAGTTTTGTTAACAAAACATTTAACATAAACAATTATTTTTCCTATCGTTTTTAATCTTAAACATGCGAAAAAATGTCTTTGAAATGTTCTGCATGCCCCTGCACGTATGCTTTAGTTAGAAAAAAGAACTTTCCCAAATTCCTCCTCTTTGAAACTATCTAAATAGCGTTTTCAGCGCCTAAACCGCAAACTTGTATTAGTGCAAAGATTTTCGTTGACAAAAAGTGCATTTGTGATGGGTAATGACTTTCTAAACATATTTTTTTTCCAAGATTAAGACTTTTTTACACATTTTTGTCCCCTTTTAACATTTAACATAAACAATTATATTTCCTATCGTTTTTCATCCTAACCATGTTAAAAATTTCATTGAAATGAACTGCATGCCTCTTCCCAAACGCTTTAGTTAGAAAAAGCACTTTCCCAAGCTCGTAGCGCTTTGAACCTGTCTAAATAGCATTTTCAGCGCCTAAAGAGCACACTTGCAGTAGCACATAGAGGTTTGTTGACAATACATTGTTAGTGCATATGTGATGGGTAATGAAATTCTAATTTTTTTTCCCAAGTTTAAAACTTTTTTCACACATTATAATCCACTTAAATTTTAACATAAACAATTAAATTTCCTATCGTTTATTATCTTAAACATGAAATGTACTGCATGCCCCTTCCCAGATGCTTTAGTTTCATATGTGATGTTTAAGATAGTTTCATATGTGATGCCCTGCACGTATGCTTTAGTCAGAAAAAAGCACTTTCCCAAGCTAGTAGAGTGGAGAACCTGTCTAAGTCGGGATGGCACTGCCCGCGGCCATTGATGTCAGCTCATCTATCTCAGCACTGCATCAGGGGGACACAGAGGGCAGGGAGAGTTCTGCCCCCCTCCACTCTTGGTGGGGATTTCCCCTTTGAGCAGGTGTGCAAAAAGACACTGAGGCAAGCCTTTGACAAAGTAAGTGTAAATGATGGTCAACAATTCCAGCATAAATTTGCGCTAACCCACCCATAATTTTCAGTTATTAAGGATAGGGTACACTGAGTGACACAGGACACTCAAACCAATCAAGAGGAGACCCAATTGTTGGTACCAAAGAGCCATAGGGAACTCCTATAACATGCAGCCCATCATGATTCAATGGCTGGACATTTGCAGCAGGATAAAACTAAAATGTTTGCAGGTGGTGAAGAGATCCTGAGTGACCAGGGAACGTCCTTCATTTCACACATTCGTTGCAAACTATGATTTATTAAGAATTAAATCGATCACATTAGTTTTTACCATCTGCAGATGAATGGGCTGGTCGAACAGCTTAATCAAATGTTTAAAATGATATTTGATTCATAAGTTTATTCACAATCATGCTCCTAACTCGAACCTCTGTTTGGTTTTTGTATGAGTGCATGTCTTGTGGCATCGTACACATCATTAGAGAAAAATTGGAGGAGGGACCCTCTTAAAAAAAATACCACCTCAATCTCCTGAAATCGTGGAGACATGCGTTTCCTGTGGCTCTGGGGATGGTGGCTGGGACATGGACATGGGAACAATTGAGGAGGCCCACAGTGATTGGAGCAGCCCAGTGGTCTAGGTGCCCAAAGCTGATGCGTTGGTTTATTTTTGTGTGGACTATAGGAAAATCAATAAGGTGTACAAATTTAATGCATACCCAATGCCACACATTGAAGAATTTCTCGATTGTGGCAAGGTTGTTTCATTCTACCGACTTTTCTCTCATTTTTTTCTGCAGACTGACACGTTGGCCAAGTGCCCTTTACCCTCTGTTCCAATCAAACCCCATTCCAATGGTTTTCCAATTTTTGAAAGTGCGCTGGAAAGTGCAGGGTTGAATAAACGTGAATAAACTCTTAAAAAGTCAGAAACAGTCGAAAACTAGTATTCATCAAATACACTCTAACATACTGCTTCCTCTGTGAATCCCTATGTGCTCACAGTATGTTAGAGTGTATAGCTGTGTGCTTTAGGTGCGAAGAAAGCTATACAGAGGGGTTCAAGATAATAAGGCTTAAGGAAAGTGGTGTTTTCAAGCAATCGCATACAAGCAGTAGTGTGCATTATTGTAAAGTGTTTTTCACACGATTACGATTAAAAATTATATAAAAAATGATTGTTTATATATATTCGACAGTTCATAATAAAATCAGTTCATAATAAAATCTTCAGAATTAAAAAATCAAAATTAATGTTTAGAAAGCTAATATTCATCAAATATTTTTTCTCAGTAAATACTTATGCGCTCACACAACTCTGTGCATTGGGTGCCCAGAGAGAAATGTACAAGGATCCCTTCCAAAACAGTAAGTAAATGTAGGAAGAATCTGCAAGTTTTTCCACCCAAGTCTGTCTGAATAGGACTTTCTAACTCATATAACCAAACACACCAAAGCATGGTCCTCCAGACCAGGATATTACTGTGTTGTCACTTGACCACGGAGTTGATTTTTGCAAGGCAGTGTGGTCCATTAGACGTGCTGCCTGATGAAGCATTTTGTACTGTGCAATATTATGCATATCAGATACCTACATTGTGAGCTGTATGATAACAGCGAGAGTGTGCATGCTGCGAGGAAGCACTGAATGTGCTGTGCAGTATATACAATTGTATTTATGTCTCGGATGTATTTCATCGTTAAGTGTGTCAGCTTATTGGACAAGTGTTAACTTTAAATCAGATGTTCCTTGGGATTTTCTTAAATGCTTCTTAGACATAGAAAAATTGTCCTGTTAGTGGTTCATGTATGCAATGTGGGCTTAGTTCAGAACACTGTGTACATATCTGTTTAAGTTAATAAACAATAGAAGGAATGACGTTTAGTAATACTGTAGTCACTTGACATACGGACTGCCCTCATAATTCCATAAGCAAGCTCAGAGTGAACAGACTCATTATGGCAACAACCCCTGTTGAGTTGTTAGGGAACAAACACCATCTGTGTAAAAGTTTTAAAAAGTGGGAAAAGAGAACCAGAGGCATGAACCCAAACTGGCCAATTGAGGGATCATTTGATGTGTCCTTATGCATGGAGATATGCCCCGCCCAGCACCACGTAGGGGACATTTCCCAATGATAACAGGTATAGTGCATGTTAGAGGGGAGGTTGAAAAAGGAAACAAGGGGTGTAGAAGAAGTACACAGGAAAGAAAGTGGGGAATGGCATTGTGATAGAACGAAAGGAAAAACCCTTAGACTGCTATCAGCAATTAAAAGAAGCTATGACAAGAGTGGGAGAACAGGAGTCAGATAGCACATTGTGGGAGGAGCATGAGGAAAGACTGAGGCAGAGTATAGGTGAAGAAATAGATGAGGCGATAGATAAATTAGAAGAGACGCATAACTATTGAAAATTAGCGCCTAATGCAGACATTTGTGTGAGCAAATAAGGATTTATTGAGAAAGCAGTATTTTAGAGCATATTTGTTAAATCCTAAGTTTCTAAACATTCATTTTCACATATTTGACTTGTTAACACATTATTATTAAACTAGTGCAATTTTGTATAAACATTAATTTATGATATATTTTTTTCATCATAATCATGAGAAAAACATCACTTAAAATCACCTTGTTAGAAAAAACACTTTCCTAAGCCCGGAGTTTTGAAACTGTCTAAATAGCGTTTACAGCGTCTAAAGCGCACACTTATATATGGAATATAGAGGTTTGTTAAGAAAAAAAAAGTGTTACTGCATATTTGATGAGTAATGTCTTTCTAAACATTTTTTTCATGATTCAGTCTTTTTAATTAATTATTATACAATTTAATCTAAACAATCATATTTCGTATAATTTTACATCTTAAACATGTTGTAAATGCCATTGAAAAGTAGTGAAAAATGTGTTCAACAGCCTAAATCGTGAAAAAATGTTTAGAAAGTCATTAGCTATCAAATATGCACTACCACACCGTTTTCTTAACAAACCTCTTTGTGCTAATACAAGTGTGCGCTTTAGGCTTGAAACGCTATTTAGACAGTGTCAGCGCGCTACGAGCTTGAAAACGTGGAAAAAAAATCTTTAGAAAATCAGTACTCATCAAATACTAATGCACTAACACTGTTTTATTTTATTTATTTACTCTTTTTTGACAAACCTCTATATGCTAATGCAAGTTTACGGGTTAGACGCTGAAAAAGCTATTTAGACAACAAGCTTGGGAAAGTGCTTTTTCTAACAAAAGTATATATATATATATATATATATATATATATATATATATATATATATATATATACTTTTTATGCCAATGAAAAGATTATATTTATCGGATATAATATTTATATTATATATTTATATAATATATTTATATCGCCCGTATATTAATATATAATATATATTTATATCGCCCATATATTTATTGGATTGGCGATCCAAAGCCCTCGATCCATATCTGGGCTTGTTGGAGATGTAGCTTTTTGGTCTCTGATCATGTGACAGTGCTGAGTTTTAGTGTACTTCCACCCAAGTTTTTGCCTGTTGACGCTCACTGATGTCCACTCCATTTTCATGCCAGAGCTGTTTTTTTCACTGAACTTGCCGGCAGTTCATCATTATGGCCGGTGATGTTGTCTATGGCTGCGGCAATGCCCCTAAAATCAAGGGCAAAACACTGAATAAATATTTGACACTTTAGGTACAACCAACAGGACATTGTTGCAACGTATTTACATTTGTGATAGCGTCATACTGTATGAAGTGGGTAACTTGTTTATTCTGCGAGGATTACGTATGCATGGTGTTCGTTCTTGGTAATGTCTTCTGATGGTGCTCAGTGTAGCGTGTACACCATTGGAACTCAGATGGTGGTGTATTTCTTGAGCGGAACTTCCAGCAGACCTCATGATCCAGATGTCTTGGGAATGCAGTTTGCTGAACTTGGTCATCTTGCTATACGTTTACATGTGGATGGACTGCATTTATGCAAACAGATGTCAAGGTGTCATTGGTGGCATGAACAATAAGTGAGAATAGGTTGTAGACACAGTAGGCTAGGCCTATCTACTTGGCCAATCTAAATCCTTAATAAAAAATACCATTCCTTGCGCAAATTTGATGTCCAACAACAAATATTTGGTCACAATGCATATTTTAGTCTAACTTATTGCGATCATTTCTCTCTTCCTTTCCGTCTGTCTGACATGCATGCACGCACATCTTTAAAGTTTAACAACGACTCGGTTGCTGTTATAACAAATTGTTTTGCGAAATGGAAATATGCGCATGACTTTTAATTTAGAATTTTTACGGATTATATAAAATAAGAGTAAAATGTAAGTTATGCTTTGGAGAAAAGCATCTCTTCAGCGCATTCAACAGCACAAGCACTCGCGGTGTTGTCTTCTTTTTTTGGCTTGAGGCTTCGTAAATGCGTGAGAGTTGGCAACTCTGCAACTGCAACTTTATGTCTCACAACTGTTAACAGAGTAATATTTAAATCGCCGCACTGAATTGAGTAATATTTATGTACACATTATCTTCTGAATACCTGCAGAGACGGCAATGAAGTGTGTGTTTACTCATGCAGTCACGTGTAAATGTACTTTCCAATGTCCGTATTATTAAATATTTGGGTCCATTATTAGCCTATTTTTTATTCATATTTTATTGTGGATATTTTATGATTTATCGAAATCACGACATTAAACGTGCAGTTAACAAATTATCAGACACTATCAGAGAATGATGTTCTATATAATGTAATAATCTATAAGCCTAAGCATATTTAAAGACTAATCATTGCCAAGTTAAAGTGAGCAAGAGCAGTCTGATCTGGCCTGTGGACTTCTATGTTTTACCAGTTTTTTCAAAAGTGAAACTTTTAATCTAAGAAAAGAACAAAAGTTTCCACTGGCAAGAAAGTAGAAAATGGAATTCATTGAACGCTACTTTGCAGAAGGACACTGAAATTTGCACATGTACACAAGAATCCATGCACGAATCCCAGGTTGCTGGCATTCTACAGCAACCACATTGCTGTGCTATTCTACCACACACATTTTAGCCATGTTATTTTAAATACTGTAGTTATAGTACATGTACTGTGTGAATTAATCAAGCTCGCTTTACATAATTCAGTCTTGAAATTAGAAAGTTGTTTAAATTAAATTTAGCATAAGGAATGAAATCACGTTTTGATGAGAAACGTAATATTTTTCTGTAAATCTTACGATATTTTTTCTTAAATCTAACCGAGGACACATTCCACTTTTTACAGTGATAGTGTGTTATTGCCTGTGTGATGAATAATGACTTTCTAAACATTATTTCTCACGATTTTGAGTTTTTAATACTTCATCAAATTATGCATTTCATATCAACAAACATTTTGTATCGTTGATCATCATAAACATGTGAAAAATGTTATCGAAAAGAATTTCATGCAAGAGTATATGTGTATTTGATAGGAAAAAAACACTTTCTCAACCGCCAAGCTCCTTGATACTGTCTAAATAGCTAGTGTGTATTGGATGTATAATGATTTTCTAAACATTATTTTTTCACAATTCTGAGTTAACACTTTATTATCAAATTATTCATTTTAATGTAAACAATTGCATTTATCACTGATTGTCATACACATGTGAAAAATGTCGTTGAAAAGACTTTCACACCTGTCTATATGCATTTGTTAGTAAAATTACTTACCCAATCCCAAATTGAAAACGTCTAAATAGAATTTTCAGCGCCTAAAGCGCATACTTTTGTTAGCAAACAGAGGTCCCATAAATGAGCAGTGTGTAGTGCATACTTGATGAATAATAATTTTCAAAACATTATTTTTTCACAATTTTGAGTTTTTAACAACTTATCAAATTATGTATTTTAACGTAAACAATATTTCGTATAATTCATCATCATAATCATGTGAAAAATGCCATCGAAAATTATTACATGCACGTGTATATTGGTGTTTATTAGAAAAACTACTTTCCCAAGCTCCAAGTGCCTTGAAACTGTCTAAATAGCGTTTTAAACGCCTAAAGCGCATACAAATTATTTGATGAAAAATTTTAATGTAAACAATAATATTTTGCATTAGTGATCATCAGAAACATATGAAAAATGTCTTTGAAATGTATTTCATACACGTATATATACGCATTTATTACAAAAAATACTTTCCCAAACTTCAAGCGCCTTGAAATTGCCTATAAAGCATTGTCAGCGCCTAAAGCGCACACTTGTGTTAGCACTTAAAGGTGTTTTAAGAAAGTAGTGTGTTTGTATATTGGATTAATAATGTCTTTTTAACATTATTTTTCATGATTTTGAGATGCGTTTCTTGTATGCGTTTCTTAGAACTAATTTCTAAAGCTCCAAGCGCCTTACAACAGTTTAAAAAGCGTTTTCAGCGCCTAAAGTGCACACGTCAGCACTTAGAAGTCTTTTAAGAAAGCAGTGTGTTTGTGTATATTGATAAATAATGATTTACTGATTTTCATGGTTTTTATGTAAACAATCATATTTCCTACTATTGATCATAAACATGTGAAAAATGTCATTCAAAGGTATTTCATGCACGTGTATAAATGTATTTGTTAGAAGAACTTCTTCCCCAATCTCTAAGTGCCTTAAAACTGTCTATAATGCGTTTTCAGTGGCTAAAGCGCCCACTTTTGTTAGCACTTAGCGGTGCCTTATATAAACAGCGCTTTTGTGTATATGGGATGAATAATGACAGCCGGAAATTATTTTTCACAATTTTAAGTTTTTAACACTTTATTATCGAATTATGCATTTTAACAATCATATTTTGTATCATTGATCATCATAAACGTGAATAATGTCATTGACAAGAATGCTTATGCTAAACCTAATTTAAACAAGTTTCTAATTATAAGATTGAATTATGTAAAGTCAGCATGATCTATTCACATAGTAAAGTTACTATTACATGTCTGAAATGCGTGTGGTAGAATAGCGCACCGGTAATGTCCTTGCTGTAGCATGCCGACAACCTGGGTTTGACTCTCAGCTTTGGTTAGAGCATGGGTTCAGGCGTGTTTTTTCAGTGTAGAAAGTCGATTCGTGTGTGCCCGTGTAAATATAAAGATCTTTCTTCAAACTAGCATTGAATTCCATTCTGTAACAACACACTTGGTAATGTTGACACATGTTTAAGTTAAGATTCAAGATTCAAAGTGTTTGTCACGTGCACAGTGAGGAAACCAAGTTTCCCTGTACAGTGAAATTCTTTCTTTGCTGTCCACATTGAATGCCAAGATAAATGCAAACTATTTTATCACGTCCAGATTAGATTACTGTAATGCTTTACTATCTGGATGTTCGTCTAGATGCATAAATAAGCTTCAGATAGTTCAGAACGCAGCAGCGAGGGTCCTTACTAGGACTAGGAAGTATGAGCATACCACGCCAGTCTTATCTATATTACACTGGCTCCCAGTAAGATTCCGCATCGATTTTAAAATATTACTCCTAACCTATAAAGCATTAAACGGTCTCGCTCCGCAGTATTTAAGCGATATGTTAGTACCTTACGTTCCGCCGCGCCTACTTCGCTCTAAGGATGCAGGCTGTCTATCAGTACCACGCATTGCCAAAACCACGGCAGGGGGCAGAGCTTTCTCTTACCAAGCCCCAAAATTATGGAATAGCCTCCCAGTTAATGTACGTGAAGCAGACACGGTCTCAGTGTTTAAATCGAGGTTGAAGACTTATTTATTTAACCTAGTGTGGCAGTGCTGAGATGGGGGGAGGGGAATAAATGAATAACTCAACATACAGACACAGTGAAAAATAAATCCAAGCCACACTACACTCCACACGGTTAAACCACCACCAGCACTCAAAAAAAACAGCTAGCCTCCTAGCCCCAGGGCCTGACAGGGCCTCAAGTTGTAATCCTCAGAGAGGCAGATCTAAACTCTTCAAGCACAAGCACAAGTGCACAAAGAAAAACAATGAACATAAACAAAATATAACCAAGACATAACTGACAAAAAATAACGTCTAAAAAAACAGTTTTACACCTTTAAAAAGAAAAACAATTTATAACATCAAAAAAAGCAATTTGTAATACCCAGAAAAAACAGTTTAAGGAAAAACAGTTTAAGGAAAAACAGCAGCGCCGTCCTCTGAATGCAAAATAAAAAGAATTCCGGCGTCCTCACGTGACTAATCGGCGCGGCGTCCAAAAAAGAGAGAGACAGAGCGGCACACTACAAAAAAATAAAACGATTACTAAACAAACGTTTTACTCACCAACAGAAAAAAACGAAATCACACCTACCAAATGGGTCGTGCAACACGAGTGGTACCGTTGCCCACAGTTTGTAAACACAGAGTCTCTAGCAGGTAGACACATCCCCAGAAAAATCTCACAGCTAGGAAATGAATAAAAACAAATTACATCTAGCACTAAATGAGCGGCATACAACGAAAACAAACACATTCCTGACATGCAAATGGACAGCCGGCAACCCAGCGCAACATCAAATGACCAGTCATCGCACTGAGAGAAAAGGAAACTTTTGTTTTAATCTACATGCCCACTTCTCCATTTAACTGAACAGCTACAAACAACCAAACTCACACACCGCTACACAGGTCCAGATGAAATCCGGAAGAGAGCGGTCCTAGCTATGATGCACGCCAAGTTTGTGACGGCAGAGTGACTGTATGCCTTACATATCAGGGATCTCTCACGTCTGTGTTTCCCCCTGGTTCTCCTTTTAGTTATGCAGTTATAGCTAGTCCTGCCGGAGTCCCCTGCACTCCTCATTAAGTTTTATCTCCACACGGTGACTCTGAGTGTACCTAACAACTTTCCTTCTCTTTCTGCCGAGCTACACTCCTGAGCTGCCGGTGATCCAGACCCCCCCTACGCTCTGGACCAGATGAGCATCACTCCTGAGCTGCTGGTAATCCAGACCTCCCCCCCTTCACTCTGGACCTGTCCACCGGCAATGCTTCACACTGCCACGAAGACGCTTCAGCTGTTTTCTATGGACTACACAATCGCACATTGTACACACACACACACGCGCACTACAGTGTAAACCCATATGAGGATGGGTTCTCTGTTGAGTCTGGTTCCTCTCAAGGTTTCTTCCTATCACCATCTCAGGGAGTTTTTCCTTGCCACCGTCGCCCTGCTTGCTCATCAGAGACGTCTCACACACACACTTCACTTTACTTTTGTTTGTGTAAAGCTGCTTTGAGACAATGACCTTTGTAAAAAAGCGCTATACAAATAAAAATGAATTGAATTGAATTGAATTTTAAAAATTTAAAAAAAAAACAAAAAAACAAAAAAAAAACCAGACATACACATACATACAAACAAACATAATAAAGTGTAGAATATAGATTATGTATATAGAAATATGGACTATGTACATCTGTATGTGTGAGTGTGCAATGTTGACTGTGCAAGACAGGTAAGAGTATTGTGTTCACGTAGCAGTAATATGAAGTATATCTCTTACATGTAGCAGTAATATGAAGTATATCTCTATGTGCAATACTGACTTATGTACAAAACAATAACAATAACAAATACAAAAACAATAGTACAGTAGCCTGTAGCAAATTGAGTGCTACCACACAATAACAACAGCAGCTGTCACATTTAACAATGTGCAAATCAAAATGAAGCTACTTGATAAGAATAGCAGCAGTAACGTTTACAAATGTGCAGACTGAGCTGTAGCATTTCAGTCCACCTATTCTATGAGATATGTGAGACTAGTTTGTGTCCACTGGCTACCTATTTAAAAGTCTAATGGCTGAGGGAAAGAAGGAATTCCTTAGTCTGGAAGTCCTGCATTTCACACTCCTGTACCTCTGTCCTGAGGGCAGGAGTGTGAACAGTCCGTATTGTGGGGGGGTTGGGTCCTTAAGGATGGAGGCAGCTCTCCTGTGGACTCTGCGGTGGTAAATAGTCTGCAGAGAGGGCAGTGGAGTCCTGATGATCTTCTCAGCAGTCTTCACCATTCTCTGCAGACGTTTGCTATCCCTTATTGTAGTGCTGCCATACCAGACAGTGATGCAGCTGATCAAGATGCTCTCAACAACACAGTTTTGGTGACATGCCAAACTTCCTCAGCCTCCTTAGGAAGTACAGCCGCTGTTGTGCTTTCTTAAACAGCTGGGTGTTGTTGAGTGTCCAGGTGAGGTCCTCGCTGATGTGGACCCCCAAATATTTAAAGCTGCTCACCCTCTCCACTCTAGGATAAACAGTGGCTGGTGAGTTCTCCTCTCTTTCTTTATGTCCACTATCATCTCCTTTGTTTTGTCCGTGTTGAGGGTGAGGTTGTTGTCCTCACACCATGACAGAAGACTGGCCACCTCCCTCCTGTAGGCCACTTCATCTCCGCCAGTGATCCGTCCTATCACTGCGGTGTCGTCAGCGAACTTCCCGATGATGTTGTCCTTGTGGGAGGCGACACAGTCATGTGTGAACAATGTGTAAAGGATGGGACTGAGAACACACCCCTGTGGGGTGCCAATGTTTGTTATGATGGTGTCTGAGGTCCTATTTCCAATCCTGACAGACTGCTGTCTGCCAGTCAGGAAATCTACGAGCCAGTCGCAGAGTGTGGGGTGTAGTCCAAGTAGTCCACAAACAGTTTGTGGGTGAGTTTATGGGGGATGACCGTGTTGAAGGCGGAACTGTAGTCGATAAAGAGGATCCTGATGTAGGTGTTCTTATCTTCCAGGTGAGAGAGGGAAATATGGAGGGCAGCAGCAATGGCATTTGATGTGGACTTGTTGGTCCGGTATGCATACTGAAGGGGGTCCAAAGTGCCTGGCATGCTGCTCTGAATGTGGGTCAGCACCACTCTCTTAAAACACTTCATAATGATTGGAGTGAGTGCTACTGGCCTGTAGTCATTCAGACAGGTTGGGGGGCTCTTCTTGGGAAGGGAGATGATAGTTGTGGTTTTGAAGGAGGTTGGGACGGTGTTTTGACTGAGGGAGAGCCAGTTTTGTAGCACAAGCTCTGAGGGCCCGCCCAGGAATGTTGTCTGGCCCTGCTGCCTTGCGGGGGTTGATCTTCCTCAGTGCTTTGTGTACCACAGCTGATGAGACAGTAGGAGGGGAGAAGGAGATTGGGTGGTCTGAGTGTGTGTGTGCCTCCTCTCTGTGTCGAGGCTGGAGGTCTCGAAGCGGGCGTAGAAAGTGTTGAGGTCATCCGGCAGGCTGTCTGAGTGGCTGATAGTAGTGTTCGTGGTGGTCTTGTAGTCTGTGATGTGCTGCAGGCCTTGCCACATCCTTCTGGCGTCGGCAGTAGAGTAGAAACTGTCCAGCTTCACTTTGTACTGTCTTTTAGCTGCTGTAATGGCTCTTCTCAGTCCGTACTTTGCAGCTTTGTACTCATTGCCTGTTGTAAATGCAAAAGATCGAGCACGCAGCATGTGGCATACCTGACTGTTTATCCAGGGCTTCTGATTGGGGAACTTCCTGACTTGTAGGGTGGGTACGATGTTATCAACACAAGTGCAGCTTTAAACACATCCCAGTCCGTCAGAGCAAAACAATCCTGCAAGATGCCCTCAATCTGTGGGGTCCAGAGCTTAACCTGTTTGGTGACAGGGTTGGTTTGTTTGAGTCTTTGTCTGTAGGCTAGGTACAAAAACAAAGAGATGTGGTCTGACTGACCAAAGTGGGGGCGGGGAGCAGCCCTATACGCACCGTGTATGTTGCTGTAAACATTGTCCAGTGTGTTATTGTTGCGGGTGGGAATGTCCACATGGTGATATTTGGGATATACAGTCCGTAAATTGCACTGATTAAAGTCACCTGCGGCGATAAAAACAGCATCAGGGTGAGCCGTCTCTAGCGCACTGAAAACATCCTGGAGCTTGCAGAGCGCGGCTGTGGAGTTGGTTCGCGGAGGGATGTAAACAGCGGCTATAAACACACCAGTGAATTCCCTTGGTAGATAATAGGGACGGCATTTCAGCAATAAAAACTCCACATCTGGCGAGCAGTGCTTATAAACAGTCTTTATGTCTCCACACCACGAGTTGTTGATAAACACACACACACACCTCCCCATTTAGCCTTACCGGAGGCTGCAGACCGGTCTCCTTGGTGTAAGGAGTGAGACTGTAGCTGAATAGAGGATTCCGGTACTTTCTCTGAGATCCAGGTCAGCGCAGCATTCTCTTACTTCCCGTTGTGATGTGATCCTTGCTCTCAGCTAGTCCAGTTTGTTTTCCAGAGACCGCACGTTAACCATGTTGGGGAACCATTAATAATTAATACTTAAAATGTTTGAATATTTGGTTTAATTTTGCACTTTCTTGTAGCTAAAATGTTATTTTCGACCAAAAGAAGATTTGCAGTTAACAAATTATCAGACACTATCAGAGAATGATGTTAATTCTATATAATGTAATAATCTATAAGCCTGGGCATATATAAAGATCTATTCAAGACTAATCATTGCCAGCTAAGTTGAAGTGCCCAAGAGCAGTTTTTTCAATAGTGAAACTTTAAATCTAAGAAAATAACAAAAGTTTCCATTGGCAAGAGAGGAGAAAATGGAATTCATTCAACGTTACTTTGAAGAAGGATATTCATATTTGCACATGCACACACGAATCCACAAGAATCGTAGGTTGCTGGCATTCTACAGCAACCGCATCACCGCTGTGCTATTCTACCACACTATTTTTCTGCAAAGCATACATGATATTTTTTCTTAAGTCTAACCGACCACACATTCCACTTTTTTACAGTGATAGTGTGTTATTGCCTATGTGATGAATAATGACTTTCTAAACATTATTTCTCATGATTTTGAGTTTTTAAAACTTTATTATCAAATTATGCATTTTAATGCAAACAAACATTTCGTCTCATTGATCATCATAAACATGTGAAACATGCAAGACTATATATGTGTTTGTTAGGAAAATTATGTACCCAATCCCTAAGCACCTTGAAAACGTCTAAATATAATTTTCACCGCCTTAAAGCGCATACTTTTGCACGAATATAAATGTGTTTGTTGGAAAACTACTTTCCCAATCCGCAAGACGATTGAAATTTTCTAAATAGAGTTTTCATCGCGCACTTGTGTTATAACTTAAAAGTCTTCTATGAAACCAGGTTGTTTTTAAATTTGAGATAAATAATGATTTTCTAAATATTATTTTTCATAATTTTGAATTTTTAACACTTTACTATCAAATTACACATTTTATTATAAACAATCATATTTCGTATCATTGCTCATCATAAACATGTGAAAAATGTCATTGAAAAGTATTTCTTGCATGACTATATATGCGTTGTTAGAAAATACACTTTATCAAGCCCCAAGCTCCTTCAAACTGTCTAAATAGCGTTTATTGCAAAAACTACTTTCCCAAACTTCAAGCGCTTTGAAATTGTCTATAAAGCGTTGCCAGTGCCTAAAACACAACCTTGTGTTAGCACTTAAAGGTCTTTTAAGAAAGTAGTGTGTTTGTATTCATCAAATTATGCATTTCAAAGTAAACAATCATATTTCCTATCGTTGATCGTCATATACGTGTGAAAAATGTAATTGAAAAACATTTCTTGAACACGTATATATAGTTTAGAAAAACTATGTTCCAAACCTCCAACCTCCAGTCTGGACGGCTGGGCGAAGGGTCGAGTCAAGCGAGGTTCGGTGATGCAAGTCTTGGAATCTTCTGGGGCAGGTTCTCTTCCTGTTCCAGCTCTGTTCTGGTCCCAGCTCCGTTCCAGTTTCAGCTCCAGCTCCCGCTCCGGCTCTGTTCTTTGTTCTTTGTTGTTGCGTTCCTGTATTTCTTTGTTTCTCTGTGTGTTGGGCATGTGGTTTTATGTTAGTTTAGATGAGCCGGCCTCTTGAGGTCTTCAACCAACCGCAGGTCGGTTTGGAGATGATTGGAGAGTGGCTTGGCTGGCCCTCCAGCTAATTTGCAAGCGACCCCTCCCGGGTTGCCCCCTTCTTAATGTCCATGTAATGTGGTCTTATTTACCTTTAATGTTTATAATAAATGTATATGAGGTACTGGGAATTGCAAATCATCAACAGCTTCCGCACATGAAGACAAGCATGCAGATACCACACATGACATACATTAGCCATGGCCATTAGCTACTGGGTATAATGGCATGTTTACAGAAAGAAACAGACTTAATATTATACAATTCCATTAATAGTGGGGTTGTAATATAATGCTGGTTAGAGTACGTGATTTGGAGGTAACACTGGACTTCCCACCATGTGAGAAGTCGCCGTGGCTGAAGTGTAAGTTAACTCTTGCCCTCTGGTTTAATACAGCATGTGTGAAGGCATGTTCCCCATACAGTTTTAACACAAAACTCAGCAACAACATTGAAATAAAATAAGGCAGATACAGAGAACGAAAAGAACATTCTTAAAAGTGGAGGAGTCTTAGGCCTGGAGTCCTTTGCTGATTCAGTTGGGAGCAAAGGTCACTTGAAGCTGAGTAGGGTGTAGTGCGATAAATCCCAACCAGTTCCCTAATCCAAACAAAAGGCATCTGTTAAGGGTGGTCAATTCGAGGTCAGTTCCACGGAGGGGTAATTTACACCCTTTTTTGGGGGTTTTCTGCGTTCCGATGACCGTTATCATCCCTTAATGTTTAACGACCTGTCGTTGAGCCTAGATAGGCCGGAGCCATCCCAGGTCTGTTGGGTGTAAAGAAATGCCTTTGTTCTCGGCGTGGTTGTAGAGACAGTTAGTTTCCTTAGTTTGATAGTCTCGATTCCTACATTATGCATTTCAATGTAAACAATCATATTTCGTGTTACTGATCATCATAAACGTGAAAAATGTCTTTGAAAAATTTATCGTGTGCAAGTGCACATGCATTTATTAGAAAACCTACTTTCCCAGACTTCATGTGCCTTGAAACTGTCTATAAAGCGTTGCAGCACCTAAAGCGCCCACTTGTGTTAGTGTCTTAAATAAACAGTGTGTTTGTGTATATGGGATAAATAATGACTTTCGGAACATTATTTTTGACTATTTTGAGTTTTTAACATTTATGCATTTTAATTTGAATCATATTACGTATCATCATAAACATGTGAAAAATGGCATTGAAAAGAATTTCATGCAGGTGTATATAAGCGTTTGTTAGAAAACAACTTTACCAAGATCCAAGTGCCTTCAAATTGTCTAAATAGCGTTTTTATTGCTAACGTGCACACTTGTGTTTACACATAGAGGTCTGTCAAGAAAATAGTGTGTTAGTGCATATTTGATTAATAATAATTTTTTTACACATTATTTTTCATGATTTTCAATATTTACCAATTTATTAAATCATGTGTTTCAATGTAAACAATTCTATTTCTTATTATTGTTTATCATAAACATATGAAAATTGTCCTTGAAATTTATTTCATGCTCGTGTATAAATGAGTTCATTTTATTACCAACTGTAGTGGATAGTATCTCCGCCTGTCACGCGAAAGACTGGAGTTCGATTCCCCAATGGGGAGCCATCCGGCACCTAATTGAGGGTTTAAGCATCAATTACGCTAAATTAAATGTAAATGGAGCCAAATGTGCATATACAAGGAAAAATAATACTCATCTTTTAATCTTTATCCAGTCATTCTAAGATTCAGTTCTAGTTTTCTGCATCTTCTAACAGCAGGCAAAGTTTGGTAATAGGTCTTTCCAAGAAACCAGTCTTTGTCTTAAGTTTAACAGTTCTTATGAGTCCTTTGGAATCAGGTAAAACTTCTGTTACTCTTCCAATAGGCCACGATCCACGAGGTGCTGAACTATCCACAACTAGGACAATATCTCCTTTCTGCAGTCCTCTTTTAGCAGTAAACCATCTTTGTTGTTCCTGTAGTAATGGTAAGTACTCTTGGGACCACCTCTTCCAAAACAGGTCAGCCAAAAATTGTACTTGTCTCCATCGACTTCTGATGTATACATCTGACTTCTGAAATAGTCCAGGGGGTAAAGCAGGGCTAGACTTTAGCAGGAGAATGTGAGTTGGTGTGAAAGGTTCAAGATCATGATGGTCATCAGACAATGCAATGGGTAATGGGACGACTATTCAAGATTGATTCTACCTCACAAAAGAGTGTTTGTAATTCTTCATCATCAAGGGTGTGATGTTGCAAAATAGAGCACAAGATCTGCCTCACCATAAGAATGAGCCTCTCCCATACCTCCCCATGATGTGAGGCTCCTGGAGGATTAAACATCCACTGAATTCCTTTCTGGAGCATTGCCTTCTGGATTGTGCTTTGGTTCTACTCTGAAAGTGAATTCTGTAACTCTCTTTTTGCACCCACCAGGTTCCGTTATCAGATCGAATATGCATCACTTGACCTCTTCTGGCCATGAATCGTCTTAAAGCGTCAATGCAGGAATCTGTGGTTAGTGAGTGAGCCATTTCTAGGTGAACTGCTCTGCTCGTCATGCATGTGAAAATGACTCAGTACCTTTTTACTTGACTTCTACCTCTTTTTGTCTCGAAAGGTCCAAAGTAGTCAACTCCATCATTGCTAAAAGGTGGAAGATCAGCTTGTAGTCTTTCCTTAGGTAAGTCTGCCATCTTCTGCTCTCCAATTTTTCCCCTTACACGCTTACACACCACACATCTAGACAGAACTTTGTGGGCTGCAGAATTGGCATTTATAATCCAATATTTCTTATTTCTTAAGTCAACACTTATCCTTCAGCACATACATGAGCAGCTCGGACATGCTGGCAGAAACCATGTTCTCTCACAACTGGGAAAGAAATATTGGATTATAAATTTGTTAAGATGTGAAGAGATGTGAAGATCTTTTGGAAGTATTACTGGTCGCTTTGCCTCCTCAGGCATTGCAGACTTGTTTAACCTTCCTCCAACCCTTAAAACTCCATCATCCATCACAGGATCTAGCTTGTACAAGCTGCTGAACCGATTCAAGCAATTTCCAACAACTGATGCCTTTTCAATTCTTGGCATTTCTTCTGCATACCTTTGTTTCTGGTAAAACTCAAAAATAGCCTTTTCTGCTTTCAAGAGATCATCCAAGCTTATGGAAGTGATGTCTTGAATGCTTTCAATTTGTCACATACCTTTTTTGGGTTCTTAGTGTCCTTATTCATGCAGGCTACCTGGATTTCGTTCCTTTTTGCACTAAGCAATCGAAGGGCATTCTTGAACTTTAAGAACCATGCTACTGCTATCTTTAGTTTTGTCCAACTTGAGAAGTAGTTGGCTGGTAGGATTTTCCTTGACTTTAAGGACAGTACTTTACACAGTGGTGTTTCTTTTAACTTCAACATCATCAGGTGAGAGTGACACAGGTACCAAGGACTCTTGATAAATTCCTCTTCTTTCTTCCATAGAAAGTGTGGTCCATGGATCCACTCTCTGCACTTTACCAATGTGCTGGCACTTACCCCTCTTGATGCCAAGTCTGCTGGGTTCTGCTTGGTTCTGATGAATTTCCACTTACATTACATTTCCACTTGAATTTCCAGTTACATCTGTGTTTTCTCTGATAACAGAGATCCTATTTGCGACAAACGTGCAAAATTGTGCATTGTCATTTGCAATGTATTTCAGTACTGACTGACTATCGGTCCCAAACATTGAGCCTTTGAGATCTAGCTCCAATGCTTTCCTCAGCATAACATCCACTCTGACTGCTAACACTGCAGCTGTCAGTTCTAGATGTGGAATTGTCACTTGCTTAAGCAGAACAACCCTGGCTTTTCCCAACATGAAAGACACATGTACAGTGTGCATATCATCAATCAGTCTCAGGTAACTCACTGTGCCATATCCTTGCTCACTGGCATCAGAGAAATGATGCAGATCAGCTTGCTCCTGTGTTCCAAAACCAATTGGCTTTACACATTGTGGCACTCTGAAATCTTGTATCTTGTCGAGAAAATTCATCTGTTAATGTTAAACATCTTAAAAATCGTGTAAAGATACATTTCTGCATCTGAATCCATAATATGTTACTGAAAGATTCAATCTTACTAGATTCCACTATGAGTGAAGTTCCTTTGCCAAATATGATCTTGTTCACTCCACCAGTATTCACCCAGAGATAAACTCCATATCAAATACTCCTAAAAGACATCCACCACCCTGTGCAGTTCTTCTCCACATAATGATGTTGAGACAAGTCATAAAAATAAAATAAATTTACAAAAAAATAAATAATAATAATAATGCTTAAAATAGTTAATATTAGTTGGCTTTTAATAAAGCTAAAGCTTTATATAATACCTACGCTGAAAGCCCATAATGATTATGCTGGCATTAGTATGCACGTAGTAACCACGCTCAAATACCACGTTCACAAACCACACTCAAAACATGAGGTTTAAGAACATAGATGGTTTACTTAACATGATAGAAATACATGATATGTGATTATAGAGAATGCTTTAGTCAATAAGGACGCATGGAGGCTCAGGAGGGATAGGGGAAAAGGAAAACTGAATGGGCGGAATGGGTGAAGTGGGAGAATAATCAGTAGGAGAGTGATATCCAGGAGAAGGAGAACGGGATAGTGTGGTCTCAGGAGCCTGGAACACATCAGAGTAAACTTCATCATAAGTAGAATACACCGGCGGGGTGACAGTTTGAGTGCCTACGTCATATGTCAGCACCGGCGGCATAACTTGAGTGTTAGGCACAGTTAGTGTGGATTTATCAGAAGTAGGAATTTGATGCACAATGCGGGGAGGAAGAAATGAAGTCTCTAGGGACGCCGGAGATAGCAGGTGTTCGAAGAAGCGGGCGAGCTCAGCTGCAAGGGTTGACAGAGGCCTAGGGCCTCTTCCTGTGTGTCTACGAGACTGAGCTAAAGTAAAAACAGAAAGATAAAATAAACTCACATAATCCTAATCTTAATAAAAAGAGAATGAAGAAAAACTTACACATGATCGATGCAGCAGAGTGATTCCCCGGGTAGTTCGATCAATCTGAGGGACGGAAATAAAGTGAAGAGAGTTGAGGAAGTGAGCGTTTTTATACAAGCACTTATTTTTCAATGTTAAACTAGGCCAGGTTGGAAGTTTGGAAATAAGGGTAATTGGGAGGATAACAGAATAAACCCAATATGGAGTCTTAGGGAAATGGGATGGTTGAGCAGTTGGAAAATAGGGTGAATTCGAAATAAACAGACAACGGGACAAGAAAGGTCAGTGGGAGGAGATTCCAGGAACAGTCAGTAGATTATGGGAAATGGTGAAATATATGTAAATTGGGACAGGAGGAGTCAAAAGGGTCTAAACTGAACATAATGGAAAATTGCTGACATAAGTTAAAAGAAGGAGGCGTCAGAAGGTGCCCAGATATATATGGACGGGATTTTGAGATGTTGGGGGCACTCAACTCTCCTGCGCGAGATTGCTGTGTCACCACTGCGGCAGATCACCTTCTTTGAGCTCATTTGAACGTGTTGTGTAGTTATTGCAATAAAAAAGTTTGCTTCTTCTCATCCAAGGACTGAAGACTCTTCATTGAGGTTTATTTTTCAGTGAGTAGAATAAGTAAAATATAGGTAATTGGCAGATAGTAGAATCCACCCACGAGAGTGTCCACTCAGAGAAGGACTCCGAGTTCAGACAATCTCATCAAGATCCTTTATCCAATTTGTCCACTTTTCCACTGCAGCTTGTGGTATCTCCTCATTCCAACCACATTTGCTCCTACAGAGAACTTGGAGAAGCAATTTTGCAGGTAGAGTGAATGGACTCAAAAATCCAAGTGGATCATATATGGTGCTTACAACTGACAGTAGGTCTCTTCGGGTGTGGAATCTGCACTTAACAGTAATATTGAACTTAAATACATCATTCTCCACGCACAACAATCCAAGTGCTCTTTCAGTGGGAAGCCTTTCCCTGTCGAGATTCAATTCCTTTACATTCTGAGCTCTGTCTTATTTGGAATATGTGCAAGCACAGTGCAACTGTTACTCACCCATTTTGTGAGATGGAATCCTCCTGTTTGACAGAGAGATGTAAGGACTTTTACCATCTCTACTGCTTCATGCTCTGTTCGAAGTGACTTTAAACAATCATCCACATAGAAATTGTTCGACAGTGCTTATTACCTCGGATGGAAAACAGTCATCGCTATCTTTGGCTGTTTGTCTTAGAGCAAAGTTAGCACAACTGGGGGATGACACTGCCCCAAAAAGATGTACTAGCTTTCAATGTTCCACAGCAGGCATACTGGCATCACCCTCTGGCCACCAGAGGAGTCACAAAGAGTCAACATCTGCCTTTGACACTCTAACCTGATGGAACATCGCTTTGATGTCTGTCATAACCGCTACAGGGTCTTGGCAAAATCTGGTGAGGACATCAAAAAGTGTGCTGGTCAAATCAGGACCCTGAAGAAGTTCTGAGTTGAGGGATTTACTTTGAAAGGTGGCACCACAGTCAAAGACAACTCTTATGGTCTGTTTTTGTGGATGGTATACACCATGATGTGGGATGTACCATAATTTACCGTCTGTTCTTTTCAACTCTGGTTGTGGTACTACTTCAGCATAGCCCTTATTTATGACTTCAGTTAGAAATTCAGTATAGTCGGTTTTGAATTGTTCATTCCTCTTGAACTTTCTTTTCAAACTTTGAAGTCACTGTTCTGCCACTTGGTAATTGTTAGGTAGCACTGGGTCATTCTTCCTAAAGGGTAAATCAAGAGTGTAATGTCCATCTTTCAACTTGATTGACTGATCTGCAATCTTGATGAACCTTTTGTCTTCTACAGACATTTCAGCCTTGTCTTCTCTTGACCTCTCATTGAAATCATGGTTGTATTGTTGTTTCAACATTTCTTCCAGGTTTGAGACAGAAATTCTGTTAACAACAACAACAACATCACAGCTATACCTGTTTGCTGTGGCTTTGCCTTGTAAAGGACCATTAACAACCCACCCTAGTAGGGTCTTAACTGCATATGGCCCATCCCCTTGGCTATTAATGACATCCCAAGGTTCAATGGCTTTGGGAGTGTTGCTTCCAATCAGCAGCTCCACCTTGGCTGGAATCCTAAGAACCTGTACCTTATTCAGGTAAGGCCATTTAGACAGTTCTTCCTTTGTGAGAATGTTAGAGGTGTCAACGGGCATGCTCTGTTGTGTGTAGACTTCAGGCAATGGAATAAAGTTATTTTCTTCCAGTGAAGAAACTTCCAAACCACTGACAATATAAGAGGGCACAGACTTATCCTGGCTCATCGTTTGAAGAAGAATGTTAGTCTTTCTTCCAGTAATGTTGATTTTCTTCATAAGATCCTCTGTGCAGAAGCTTGCCAAACTTCCAGGATCAAGAAAGGCATATGTGCGCAGAATCTTACTTCCTTTTGAACTTTTAATCTGTACTGGTACAATCGACAGCAGGCATTCTGCGTAGTTCTGTGTTTTTCTGACTCCAGTATGCTTACCATCTTGAAGAGACACCTGTGTGCTACTCACAAGCATTTTCTTAATTTGTTTGGATGATTCTAGTGGTTTGAGGTGTAGTGCACTTGGATGCTGTTTGTTGCATATGGTGCAGGTAAGATGCTTTGTGCAGTATTTACTCACATGTCCTTCTTTGGTCAAGCACCCGAAGCAGATTCCATTCCGTCTTATGAAGTTTATCTTTTCCCTGTGTGGCTGCTTTTCAAACTGCAAGCATGACATCAATTCATGTCCATTGTTACAGTAGAGGCATGATGGTGGTGGTGAACACCTTAGTTGGTCTCTGTGGTGGTTTCACTTGCACATTGGTGGCAAAACTGCCTTTGGATTTGGGCTTCAATAGCACTTTGGGCTTTCCTTTACTTGGGCTTGAGTCTTGGATATCACCAAATATTGGGTCTGAAACAATGTTAGCTTGTTTTTCAATGAAGCTGACAAGGTCTACCATCTTTAACTTGTGACTCCTTTGTTCTTGTAACTCGACTGCCTTTGTACGCCACCTCTCTCTGAGCTTGTTATGGGAGTTTGAGAGCGATACTCCTCATATTGGTGACTGTGTCCAGTCATCAATGCCCTGTACTGCAGAATATCTCCATTAAAAACTGGAATTTCTCCCCTTGGTAAGGTGGAAAGAAGTTGTTGTTTCACAAGCATGTCTGTCAGGTTGTTTTGTCTTTGAAGAATTGTAGCAAGATCAAGTCTCTGAATGATAATAGATGAAGATGATTCTCTACTTGCTCTAGCTGAATGAGAGATTTGTGCAGATGATTTGGAATCAATATTCACAGTAGTGGGTTGTTGAACTGCATTACTGTTCTGAGGATAAGAATGTCTTGAAGTCACAGTCACACTTGGTGCTGTTGGTGCTGTAGAGAGCTGTGCATAAAAACTGTCTTTTGGCCTCACTTCTTGTGTGTTTTTAGCACTTGATGGGGTTTTATTCAACATTTCCTGACAATACACATTCATCTTTGGTGACCACATTGTCATTCGTTACAGAGTTTTCAGCATTCTTGAGATACTCAATTTTAGCTGTGGTGGCTGCAATTTCTGCTTGAACTTCCCATACCTCCTTCATCTTTCTAAGTTCTTCTTCTTCCTTTTCTTTAGCATGTTTTTGTTGCAGTGCATTGGCTTTTGCAAGTAATGCTGTGGGAGATACAGTCAGCTCCATAAATATTGGGACAGTGACACAGTTTTGGTAATTTTGCCTCTGTACACCACCACAGTGGATTTGAAATGAAGCAGTCAAGATGTGACTGAAGCGTAGACCTTCAGCTTTAATTCAAGGGGTTTAACAAAAATATTGCATTGACCGTTTAGGAATTACAGCCATTTTTACAGAGTTCCTCCATTTTCACAGGCTCAAAAGTAATGGGACAATTGACTGATAAGCAGTTTCATGGCCAGCTGGGGCCTGTTTCCTCCTTATATCCATACTTTGCACATGCATCCATCCATGATAAATTAAGGAGATAAAAGGTCTGGAGCTGATTCCAAGTGTTGAATTTGCATTTGATAGCTGTTCATGGAACTCTCAATATGCCGTCCAAAGAGGTGTTGATGCAAGTGAAGGAGGCCATCATTAGGCTGAAAAACCAAAACAGACCTATCAGAGAGATAGCAGAAACTTTAGGAGGGCCAAATCAACAATTTGGTACATTCTTAAAAAGAAGGAATGCACTGGCGAGCTCAGCAACACCAAAAGGCCTGGGAGACCACAGAAAACAACTAAAGTGGATGATTGCAGAATTCTTCTTATTGAAGAACAACCCCTTCACAACATCTAGCCAAGTCAGGAACACTCTGGAGGACGCAGGCCTATCATTGTCAAAGTCTACAATCAAGAGCAACCTTCATGAATGTAAATACAGACAGTTTACCTCAAGATGCAAACCGCTGGTAACACTCAAGAACACAAAGGCCAGATTAGACTTTGCTAAAAAACCTCTAAAAAAAGCCTGACCAGTTCTGATGCAAGATTAACTTGTACCAGAATGATGGGAAGAGAAAAGTATGGAGAAGGAAAGGAATGGCTCATGATCCATAGCATACCACATCATCTGTCAAACATGTGGAGGCAGTGTTATGGCATGGGCATGTTTGGCTGCCAATGGAACTGGGTCACTGGGGATTATTGATAATGTGACTGTTGATAGAAGTAGCAGGATGAATTCTGAAGTGTACAGAGCTATACTTTCTGCTCAGATTCAGTCAATGCTGCAAAACTGATAGGACAGCGCTTCACAGTACAGATGGATAACAACCCAAAACATACTGTGAAAGCAGCCCCAAGAGCTTGGAAATTAAATGTTCTTAAATGGCCGAGTCAGTCACCTGACCTCAACCCAACTGAGCTGCTTTTCACTTACTGAAGACAAATCTGAAGGCAGAATGACCCACACAAACAAGCAGCAACTGAAGATGGCTGCAGTAAAGACCTGGCAAATCATCTCAAGGGAATAAACTCAGCATTTGGTGATGTCCATGGGGTCCAGACTTCAGGTATTCATTGACTGCAAAGGATTTACCTCCAAGTAATAAAAATAATCCTAATATTTATGATTATATTAGTTTGTCCCATTACTTTTGAGCCTGTGAAAATGGAGGAACTCTGTAAAAAATGGCTGTAATTCCTAAACGGTTAATGCAATATTTTTGTTAAACCCCTTGAATTAAAGCTGAAAGTCTATGCTTCAGTCACTTCTTGACTGCTTCATTTCAAATCAACTGTGGTGGTGTACAGAGGCAAAATTACCAAAACTGTGACACTGTCCCAATATTTATGGACCTAACTCTACATGCTGAAGCTGATGTTGACACACTTGTTCTGCTTGAACTTGATCTGCTGGACCTGCCAGATCTATTACTACGGACAGACAAAACCACTGAGGCATTATCTTCATTTAGCTGGTCAGACGCTTTTAGAGCAGAAGAAACTTGTTTGCTTAATTCTTGGTTCATACCAGGTTTTCAAGTCTTCAGCTTTATCCTCTTCACTTAACACTTGAACATAGGATTCTTGAAGAGACTTGAATTCATCAAGCTGTTCACTGAACTTCAACATGTTCCCCTTTACTTCTTCCAAATATTCAGCATCAGCCATCAAAGAATTAACAATATTCATTTGCCTCGTAAGATGTGCCAGCAAATGAGGATTAACCTCATTCAAGTCCTTCTGAGCTGAGCTAGGGGATTGTTCTACATCAGACTCCTCCATTTTGCCTCAAAACAAGCAAATATTCTCTTTCCAATAACGTAAAACCTTTTCAAATCTCCTTTGATTCTTCTTTAAAAATTACACACATCAAAATCTTTGAATTCTTCAAACGAATTCTTTCATCCACTGTCTGCAGCACCAAACTTGAAAGTCTTTCCAATAACATTCAAATTTAACTTAGCATTAGCTCAGCAAATTGCATCCTCAAGCACATACCTCTTTGAGAAGTTTCCTTTGTTTGCTGCCTCCAATGCCATGCAGTCTCATTTCCATGTGGTCTCAAACAGTCTATTCCATTCAAGTACAAAAGTAATCCTCTTCTCAAACAAATTCCATTTTCAAAGCAGAGTCTTTTGACATGATGTAGTGGTAAAAAACATGTTCCAAATTTCCAATTTTGTCCCTTGTTTCTTGGCCACTGTGGGAGGTGTTGATGCAATAATTTAACACGTGCAAAGTAGCATGAATAGATCCAGAAAGGCTTGTTGAGGTTCCAAACAATAACTGAAGTTGTTTAAACCAAAATTAACTTGAATTGCAACATAAAACAAACAAACAACTTAAAGGCTAATTGCAGGCTTGTTGCACCATGCCATCTTAGCTCCATGCACTCGATCAAAAGACTGTATGCTCTACACCTATTGTAACGAGGAGTCAACAGAATGGGGATCCATTAGCAGCGTTTAATAAAAGTCAGACACAGTCGTACAGGCGTGGTCAAGCAACAGCAAAACAGGGTGATCAGAGGCGAGACAAAGGCAGAGTAATCAAACAGGCAGATGGTCAGGGTAGGCAGCAAAGAATCCAGAAACGAGAAATAACAGTCCAAGGTCAAACACGGTAATCCAACAAAGAAGATACAAACGCTCAGAAATGTCAGCCAGGGCAAAACAAGACTTCGCAAAGAGTGAGCGAGCAGCAGAGGCTTAAGTAGTCCCGGTAATAGGCTGCAGGTGAGCTCGTAATCAGTGCTGGGCGCGGGGTGATGGGAAATGTAGTTTAAAGAGGAAAGTCAATACTCGGGTGATGGTGACCTCTGGTGACGATCAGGGGGAACCACAGAGGCCGGATTCGTTACACCTATAGAGGGCACACACTCAGAGAAATAAACAACATTAACAATATAGCAGCAAACTAATATTTAAATGAACATATAAGAAAAATTAAATAAGATGGTAAGCATGGCTCCTACACCAACTATGCATTTTCATGTACACAATCATATTTCGTATTTTTGTTTATTATAAACATATAAAAATGTTATTGAAAATGTATTTCATGTAAGTTTATGAATGTGTTTTTTAGAAAACTCCTATCCCAGTTCCCAAGCTCCTTGAAATTGACTAAATCGCGTTTTCAGCGCCTACAGCGCTCACTTGTGTTGTGTAAGAAACCAGTGTGATTGTATATATTGGATGAACATTTATTTTCTGAACATTTCTGAACATTTATTTTCAAGATTTTGAGTTTTTAACAATTTATCAAATTATACATTTTAATGTAAACAATCATATTTCGTATTATTGAAAAATGTAATTGAAAAGAATTTCATGCACATGTATACATGCACTTGATAGAAAAAAACACTTTCCCAAGCTTTAAGCATCTTGACACTGTCTAAATAGCGTTTTTAGCGCCTAAAGCACACCCTTGTGTTTGCACATAGAGGTCTGTTAAGAAAATAGTGTGTTTGTGTATATTGGATGAATAATGACTTTTTAAACTTTATTTATCATGATTTTGAATTTTTAGCACTATATTCAAATTATGTTTGTTAATCTAAATAACATTTCTTATCATTCAACATCATAAACATGAGAAAACTGTCATTGAACGGTATTTCATGCACGTGTATGTAGTTGTTAAAAAACACTACTTTCCCAAGCTCTTAGCACCTTTTGCCTAATGCACACACCTGGGTAAGCACAAAGGTATTGGTTGAGAAAAGAGTGTGTTATTGCATATTTGATGAAAAGTTCCTTTCTACACAAGGCTTTTTGCATTTGGACTTTTTACCACTTTATTATCAAAATACGAATTTTAATATAAAGAATCATATTTCATATAATTTTCCATTTTAACAATGTAAAAATCCTCTGTGAAAAATATAATACGGATGTACAATGTATGTCTACAAATAATTTTTCATGTTTTTTTAAAATATGTTATCACAATGTAAATTTTAATATAAGCAATCATGTTTCATATCATTTTCCATCATAACAATGTAAAAAAAACACTATTAAAGGTATGTCATGCAGCCTCATGCATGATTTTTTTTTTTGAAAAAATGCTTTTGTGAAGTCCAAGTGCCTTGAAACTTAAAATTAAAACATATTACCAATATGTATAATAACACTATATTACCAAAAGTATTCGGTCACCCATCCAAATGATCAGAATCAGGTGTCCTAATCACTTGGCCTGGCCACAGGTGTATAAAATCAAGCACTTAGGCATGCAGACTGTTTTTACAAACATTTGTGAAAGAATGGGCCGCTCTCAGGAGCTGAGTGAATTCCAGCGTGGAACTGTCATAGGATGCGACCTGTGTAACAAATCCAGTCGTGAAATTTCTTCGCTCCTAAATATTCCACAGTCAACTGTCAGCTTTATCATAACAAAATGGAAGAGTTTGGGAACAACAGCAACTCAGCCACGAAGTGGTAGGCCACGAAAACTGACGGAGAGGGGTCAGCGGATGCTGAAGCGCATAGTGCAAAGAGGTCGTCGACTTTCTTCACAGTCAATTGCTACAGAGCTCCAAACTTCACGTGACCTTCAGATTAGCCCAAGTACAGTACGCAGAGAGCTTCATGGAATGGGTTTCCATGGCCGAGCAGCTGCATCCAAGCCACACATCACCAAGTGCAATGCAAAGCGTCGGATGCAGTGGTGTAAAGCACGCCGCCACTGGACTCTAGAGCAGTGGAGACGCGTTCTCTGGAGTGATGAATCACGCTTTTCCATCTGGCAATCTGATGGACGAGTCTGGGTTTGGAGGTTGCCAGGAGAACGGTACATTTCGGACTGCATTGTGCCGAGTGTGAAATTTGGTGGAGGAGGAATTATGGTGTGGGGTTGTTTTTCAGGAGTTTTTAACACTTTTTAACACTTTATTATCAATATTATATTACATTAATTTT
Organism: Pangasianodon hypophthalmus; assembly: GCF_027358585.1. Lineage (NCBI taxonomy): Eukaryota > Metazoa > Chordata > Actinopteri > Siluriformes > Pangasiidae > Pangasianodon > Pangasianodon hypophthalmus. Next base: position 12,733,544 of record NC_069716.1, on the reverse strand, counting down.
AATATAAATAATCATGTTTCATATAATTAATCATAACAAAATGAAAAAAAAAAACGTCTATGAAAAGTATGACATGGATGTGCATGTATATGTTTGCGTGGGGAAAAAACAGCTTTCCTGAAGCTCTAGCACCTTGAAACTTGTGAAAATGCATTTTCAAGTGCCTAACACACAGAGCTGTTTAAGCACAAAGGTATTCAGTGAGAAAACAGTGCATTAGTGCATATTTGAAGAAAATTACCTTTCTACACAATATTTTTTAAACATTTTGACTTTTTAACACATTATGATCAATATGATCGATATGAATTTTAACATAAACAATCATGTTTCATATAATTTTCTACCATAACACTGTGAAAAACCTCTATTAAAAATATGACACAGAAATACATGTATGTACAGAAACATGGCTTTCCTGAAGCCCTAGTGCCTTGAAAAATGCTAAAACCTATTTGCAGTGCCTTATTCACACTTTTGTGTAATCACAAAGGAATTCACTGAGAAAAGAGTGAGTTAGTGCATATTTGATGAAAAGTACCTTTCTACACATGATTTTTCATATTTTTGACTTTTTAACACAGTATGATCAACATACAAATTTTAAAGTAAACATTCATGTTTCATATAATTTTCTATCATAACACTGAAAAACCTCTATTAAAGTATGACACAGACATGCATGTCTGTGTTTGCATGAAAAACAGCTTTCCTGAAGGCTTAGTGCCTTGAAACTTGCTATAACACATTTTCAGCCCCTTATTCACACTCTTGTGTAATCAAATAGGCATTCATTGAGATGAGTGAGTGCATATTTGATGAAAAGTACCTTTCTACACATGATTTTTCATGTTTTTGACTTTTTAACACAGTATGATCAACATACAAATTTTAAAGTAAACATTCATGTTTCATATAATTTTCTATCATAACACTGAAAAACCTCTATTAAAGTATGACACGGACATGCATGTCTGTGTTTGCATGAAAAACAGCTTTCCTGAAGGCTTAGTGCCTTGAAACTTGCTATAACACATTTTCAGCCCCTTATTCACACTCTTGTGTAATCAAATAGGCATTCATTGAGATGAGTGAGTGCATATTTCATGAAAAGTATCTTTCTACACATGATTTTTCACATTTTGACACGGACATGCATGTATGTGTTTACTTGGGGAAAAAACAGCTTTCCTGAATATAAACAATCACATTTTTCATCATTACAAAGTGAAAATCCTCTAGTAATAGTATGACATGGATGTGCATGTACAGTCAGGTCCATAAGTATTTGGACAGTGACACAATTTTGCCTCTGTACACCACCACAATGAATTTGAAATGAAGCAATGTGATTGAAGTGTAGATTTTCAGCTTTAATTCAGGGGTATAACAGAAATATTGCATTAACCGTTTAGGAATTATAGCCATTTTTTTTACATGTTCCCTACATTTATCTCAAAAATATTTAGAGAACTGACTGATAAAAAGTTTCATGGCCAGGTGTGGCCTGTGTCCTCGTTATTTAATCACAAATTAAAGAGATAAAAGGTCTGGAGTTTCAAGTGTTGAATTTACATTTGGTAGCTGTCCATGGGAACTTTCACTATGCAGTCCAAAGAGGTGTTGATGCAAGTGAAGGAGGCCATCATTAGGCTGAAAAACCAAAACAGACCTATCAGAGAGCCACAGAAGACAACTAAATTGGATGATCACAGAATTCGTTCCTTGGTGAAGAAAACCCGCTCACAATATCTAACCAAGTCAAGTCAACACTCTGGAGGAGGTAGGCGTATCACTGTAAAAGTCTACAATCAATAGACGCCTTCATGAATGTAAATACAGATGGTTTACCTCAAGATGCAACCCACTGGTAACACTCAAGAACAGAAAAACGCCTGACCAATTCGGTTGCAAGATTAACTTGTACCAGAATGATGGTAAGAGAAGAGATGGAGAAGGAAAGGAATGGCTCATGATCCAAAGCATACCACATCATCTGTCAAACATTTGGAGGCAGTGTTATGGCATGGGCATGTATGGCTGCTAATGGAACTGGGTCACTGGTGTTTAATGATGATGTGAATTAGCAGGATGAATTCTGACATGTATAGAGCTATTTTTTCTGCTCAGATTCAGTCAAATGCTACAAAACTGATAGGACACACTTCATCCATAGTGCACCACTTAAGTGGATCTTCTGAGAGAGGTACAGGTGTAACTTCCCTGTATTTGATGACTTCTTCTTGTGCCCTGTCTGCAGCATTAGGCCCCTGTAGCCACTCGTGCAAAGGCTGCCCCAAGCATATCCAACAGTGCTCAAGATTCTTTTGACCTCTATGGTGGGGAGAGGTCATCACCAAGGGATTTTTGCCCCTGTACAGGTGCACTTCCTCCAATACCAGCACTATCAGATCCTTGCTGCTGATAGTTAGAAACAAGGAAAACGTAAATTACTCACAATGGAATCCAATGATGTTGCCCATTTCTATCATACAGAAAATGGATTTAATTTACTATACTTTAATTTACTATATTAATGTGCAATTAATAAAGATTTGTTTTGTTTACATTTTCAATTTTAAAATTTTATACAACTTACATCATGTGTCTTAACTTGCTCCAATGTGACTATCTCTGTAATTAATTTTGTGAATGAGTCCTCTCAGTCCTTGTCAAACATAAAAGGAAGGGTCTTGATACAAAGGTCAAGTGCAGATGCAACATGCAGCTTCTCTTTCAGATTTGCATATCTTGAAAGATTACACAAGCACATTGGAATTACTTTATGGTATCAACACACACAGAATGTAATCTCTTTTCACACAGGTGTTACATTTTATAGATAGTACTAGGTGTTTTTGTAAACATACCTGAACGTCAAGTTGTTGTGCACAGCAGATTTGAGTTCCTTAATGACAGCGGAATCACTGGTAGTCTGGCTCCTCAAGTAGCTGTGCATGCAATGGTGCAATGACAGATAGGGTAGTGGAACTTTCCCTAGACAATGCTAGCGTTGCAGCCTTCATAGGCTGAAGAGCTTTCACAATGTCCTCTGCCACCATTATTTCTGCCCCTGCCAGGGTGCAAAGGTCCTTTTTGCTCCTGCGGATTTCAGGAGAAAGCAGTGTATTGATGGTTGCTGTTCCAAAAATCTGTCGAGCATATCCAGCGTGCTGTTACACCTGGTCACCATGCCAATTTTAAGCTTGTGACAAGGTAAGTTCAGTAACATTTGTTTTTCTTTGAAAACTTTATGCTCCTATGAAAGAATGACACTATGCACCTAACTCAACCAAGCAACCGAGAGACGTCTGGAAGTGTCAGCACAGCTTGCGATACCAGATTTACTGTGTGAGCAATGAAGCCAAAATGGTGCAGCTCCATCATCTCCAAGGTAAGTATCATGTTGGCAGCATTGTCTGTCACAATAAGAGATCTTTCTTAGTGAGCTCCCACTCTTCCAAAGCCTGTGAAAGCATTCCACATATATTTGCCCCTGTGTGGCTAGCCTGCATAGCCTTGGTCTGCAACACATTTGAAATGAGAACCCAGTCATCACGTAAATAGTCGCAGGTAATTGTGACATAGGTGTCTTGACTCCTTGATGTCCGACCTTCACACGTGAGGGCCGCCCTGTCTGCTGACTGTAGACAGAGTAGAGGTCTTCAGTTACGCATGATCTGAATTTCAAATTTTTTCCTCTTCATGCACTGGTCGATAAATCATGGAAGCAAGCAAGCAGCGACATCAGGGCGAGTTTAAGGAAATTACCATCTATATTGTCTGGTGCTATATTTAATCTTATGTTTTAAGGTGTTAAACATGTTTAATATGGTGGCCCTAAAGTGCAAAACACTTAGACAAACGAAAAACGCAACAGCAAATAAAATAACACAACAACTAAATCAAAAACACAACATTAACTCAAAACGGAAAGGGTAGGTCCTTATTGAACGTCACATGCTCGTTTCTGATTGGACACAAGGTATGACTATCAAAGTGAAAAGGAACTATGCTTTTTCAGTCTGCTGTTATCTTAGCCTAGCGAAAACGGTTGAATGATTTAAGTGCTTTTCCTCTGTTTCACAAATGTTTTGCCCTTATGCCGAGTTAACACTGCACGATTTTAGCCCGATTTTTCACGCGCCGACAGGTTTTGCGAAATCACAGACAAATGCCTGAAATCGGAGGCAAATCTGTGCTCGTTCACGCGAGTGACAATCACGCAGAGTGAATTATCAAAGACGCGATCTGAGAGAATCACCGATGCTCGTGAAATATTTGGCATGCTAAATATCTGGACCTGTCGGCGGTTCAAAATCCTGCTGTGTAAAATTAGTTCTGACTAGTGATGGGTCGTTCTTGAACGATTCGTTCATTTTGAATGTGACTCGTTCATTTTTAATGTGACTCGGGAAGAACGAGTCGTCTCGGGGAGTGATTCGTTCAGTCGCGCATGAGCAACATCCTATAGGTTCTGTACTGAAATTAGTTCACCTGTTTCGAGTCTTCGGGTCTGAGTCGTTCGTTCATCACGTGACAGCCCCATAAGCTTAACCAATGCAGCCTGAGCCGGAAAGAGAATTGATTAGTTCATCTCTCGAGTCTTCGGGTTTGAGTCCTTCGTTCGTCACGTGACAGTCCCCTAAGCTTAACCAATGCAGCCTGAGCCGGAAAGAGAATTGATTAGTTCATCTCTCGAATCTTTCGAGTCGTTCGTTCTTTTGTCACGTGACATGACAACATTGGATAGAGAAATGAGTTAATTTACAACCTTCCTTACAAACGCATGGTAATTATTATTATTATTATTATTATTATTATTATTTAAACATAACACCACATATCTTCAAGAAACAGTAACAAAAACATGGTAACAGAAATGGACAGACCTTTTTTATTTCTAGGAAAATGCTTATTACACATCTTTTGATAATTTTATGATAATTCCTAAATATGATCCAACATACAAAAAATACAGTTTTACGTTATAGTATTACTGACTGAGGTACTGAGCCGGGAAGTGGTCACGTGACAAAAGAACGAACGACTCGAAAGACTCGAGAGATGAACTAATCAATTCTCTTTCCGGCTCAGGCTGCATTGGTTAAGCTTATGGGGCTGTCATGTGATGAACGAACGACTCAGACCCGAAGACTTGTCAGGTAAGAGGTGAGGTGAGCTAATCATAGATTAAAGATCCAGGTAAACAATGAATTAATGTTTTCTGTTTCTTATAGCATTATAGTTTTGTCTTGTTTGTAGTGTGATCAACGTTTGCGTAAGTAGTAGATGTGTTAGGGAAGTAACACGTAACATTTTAATTATATTTTGCTAAAATGAACGAAATGAACTAAATGACTCGAAAAAAGATTCGTTCATTTTGCTGAACGAGACTCAAAGGTCCGAGTCGGTAAAATGATCCGAACTTCCCATCACTAGTTCTGACTGAAACAAACATCGGCTACGACCTCCAGCCAATGAGAGAGCAAGATACAGGGCAGCGGGAAGCTCGGGGAGGAGTTATAGAATATCAGAAAACATGGCTTCGGTGCCGAAAAAGGCTCCTTCTCGGTCTATTTGGACCCAAGAAATGGAGGAAAGCTTGGTCGAACTTTGGCAGGAGCACCCATGTCTTTTTGATGTTTTGTCTGAGCTGTACCACAACAGGGTCGAGAAAGAAAAAAGTCTCCCCAACCATTTCCTCCTCCATAATCTTTTTTCTTTTTTGCCCTTTAGCTGCAAATCAGAGTACAGACCATTTGGATCGCGAACTTCTTGCGGGGTACCATGTCCAGTCTCGCGCGAGAACTCTGATCTCACGTGTGATCTTGCATTATTTCCTTATCACTTCTCGCGTGCGTTTGGTTGTGAAACGTAGTTTGCGAGCCAGACAGAGTTGTGACTTTGCCAGACTGCAGCCAGACTGCAATGTGAGCACAGCAGCGACTGAATGCTACCCCAGATAGTCGTGCAGTGTGAAACCCACGATGATCCGACGACTTTGAAAATCGTGCAGTGTGAACTCGGCATTACTGTAGCAAAAGCTTTGAAGTCGTTCTAAGCTTCACTGCGGTTAAGCCAGCTGCTCTTCCTGAAACCACGGTTAAGCGTAAAATTTCATGGGCGCAGCTTTTAGACACTTAGCGGTAATAGCGCCGAATTCAGAAAGCGCGCGCCCGTGATCTCCTACACAGCCAAAGCAACTTAACTTTGTACAAAACGACCATTTTAAATGAATCAGTAACAAAACAAACTTAATAACGCTTTCTGAATTTGGGGCTGTCAGCATGGCTTTTTACTAGTGATGGTGAAATGAAGCTTTGCCAAGCACCGAGGCTTTCCCCTCGAATGTGTAGTGAAATGGTTCCACTCGAAGCTTTTCAACACCGTGCACACTAGTCACATCTTGTGGTCAAAAGGTTATAAAGCTGCCTTTGCGTCCCAGACGACCCAGCCATTTTTCGAATGTTTCATGTAATAAATCAGTCACTTTGATTGTACTCAGATTGTACTGAAAACATAAAGGCAATAAAAATAATTAGTGTGTCATGTGTCAGTGGTGATGTAGTACTTATACAATGTATGAATTAATGAGTCTGAATTAATTTATGAAGGAATTTATAAATGGGATGAATTAACTTGTACTGTAGCAATTTTTATGAATCTGCTTTGATCAACACATGAAGCCTTATTCTTCTTAGGTTTTGCCTTAGTCCTAAACCTATGAGTTCATAGGTAAGGCTCATGTAGGCATTATACACACACACACACACACGCACACACACATGTGTATATATATCTATATCAATCTATCTATCTATCTATCTATCTATCTATATATATATATATATATATATATATATATATATATATATATACATATATATATATACATATATATAGATATAGATAGATAGTAAGGAATTTTAGCTCATTTAGGTTAAGCTGATGTATTCTCCACAAATATATGTACGAGATTAGCAGATCAGCTCAGAAGGGGAAATTTGTAAACTTAACATTTTAATAGCTGATCAACTATTCGTCCAGCGATAAGTTGAAATGAGTGTATTTATTAATTGTGTATAGGATATTACCTCCGTAGCCACCGGCAATAATATCCTAAATATAGTGAAACACTGTATTAAGAGCAAAGTAACAAGATCGGCAGTTTAGGGCAATAAATTTGAAGCACAGAGACACAAGACACTGGCCTTTATAAATCAGACGAGACTTTATTATACTAAGCTACTATATGCATATACTAAACTACTACACACAACCAACACACACACACAGACATACACATTCATACATGTAGGAATATGGAATGAGAAGAACCAGTGAGAATAATCAGAGAGTTGAGTTCTTAGACATGAACATGAAAAATCACGAGACCCTGACCTGAGTGAACCATCAACATAAATCAGCATTAATTGATTAAAAGAGTTTTAGGTTTACTGCACCAGCTTAATGAAGTTGGGAGGTATCAATACTTGCTTTGCCTAGGTGGTGAATGGAAGTAGTTGGTGTTGGTCAGCAGGTTCTAGTCGGACCGGAGTTGGAGCAAGTTAGAGAAGTTATTGATCGTCGCCGGAGAGGGAGGCTGGAGTCTGGACAGCTGGGCGAAGGGTCGAGTCAAGCAATGTTCGGTGATGCAAGTCTTGGAATCTTCTGGTGCAGGTTCTCTTCCTGTTCCAGCTCTGTTCTGGTCCCAGCTCCGTTCCAGTTCAGCTCCCGCTCCGGCTCTGTTCTTTGTTCTTGTGTTGTTGCATTCCTGTGTGTTTCTGTGTCTTGGGCATGCGGTTTTATGTTAGTTTAGATGAGCTGGCCTCTTGAGGTCTTCAACCAACCGCAGGCCTGTTTGGAGATGATTGGAGAGTGGCTTGGCTGGCCCTCCAGCTAATTTGCAAGTGACCCCTCCCGGGTTGCCCCCTTCTCAATGTCCACTGTAATGTGGTCTTATTTACCTTTAATGCTTATAATAAATGTATGATATGAGGTACTAAGAATTGCAAATCATCAACAGCTTCCGCACATGAAGACACATGACATACATTAGCCATGGCCATTAGCTACTGGGTATAATGGCGTGTTTACAGAAAGAAACAGACTTAATATTATATAACTCCATTAATAGTGGGGTTGTAATATAATGCTGGTTTGAATACGTGATTTGGAGGTAGCGCCGGACTTCCCACCATGTGAGAAGTCGCCGTGGCTGAAGTGTAAGTTAACTCTTGCCCTCTGGTTTAATACACCACGTGTGAAGGCATGGTCCCCATACATACTTATTCCAAAACCCAGCGACTACATTGAAATAAGATAAGGCAGATACAAAGAAAGAAAAGAACATTCTTAAAAGTGGAGGAGTCTTAGGCATGGAGTCCTTTTGCTGATTCAGTGGGGGACCAAAGGTCATTCCAACTTCAGCAGGATGTAGTGTGGTGTGGAGTGTGATAAATCTCAACCAGTTCCCTAATCCAAACAAAAGGCATCTGTTAAGGGTGGTCAATTCGAGGTCAGCTCTACCGAGGGGTAATTTACACCCTTTTTTTTGGGGTTTTCTGCATTCCGATGACTGTTAGGATCCCTTAATATTTAACGACCTGTCATTTAGCCTAGACAGACTGGAGCCATCTTAGGTCCGTTGGGTGTGAAGGGATGTCTTTGTCCTGTGTGTGGTTGGAGAGACAGTCAGTTTCTTCAGTTTGATAGTCTCAATTCCTACAATATATATATATAGTGCTTGTGAACTGGGGAGTTGACATTTTATTATTTGGGAAATGGAAGACTTTAAAGATTTTTATTAAGGAACAGGACTTGTTAAACAGTGCAGGGGCTAAGTCTATTTCTTTTTTTATTTACTACTTCCCCTGCCTTTGAGAATATTCTGTCACACGGGACTGAGGAGGCAGGAGTGCATAAAAATTCCAGGGCAAGATGATGAAGATGTGGATAGACAGGATTTTGAATAGCCCAGAAATGCATGGGATCTTCTGTGCGTGGAATATTTGGGTCACTGAGGTACTGTTGAACCTCAACTGAGGCATTTGCAGTCGCATTTTTCATCCTTCTGGTTTCTACAACATGACTGTCCAGTAGATTCCACAGACCTTTACCTCAAAAAGGAGAGAATAATTAAAACAAAAGTTTAATGGTATTCAGGTTCTCTGTAGTACATGCACGATCCATGCCAAATGTAATAAAACTAACAAACAAACAAACACACACATACACACAATACGACAAACAGTACCTGAGTGTGTTGCATGGCTGCTTGTGGCTCCTGCTGGCCCTGGTTGCGATGAGGGGATTGTTTTGGACTGCCTCAGCTCTTATGATTGCTGCACATTCTGCTGTGAGGCATTACAGCAGTCTCTGCATTTGACTGGCTGTAGAAGACTACAGTTTTAAAATGTGGATCAAGCAGAGTTGCCAGGGTCATAACATAATATAGTCTCATATGTAGACATCCTCTTCGAGAGAAGCCTCAGGAGGTTGTGGCACAATTGTAAAGCCCTCTCATCATCAACCTGTGTGCTCTTTGAGGTGATTGCATGCCTCATCATTTGTATAAGAGGAATCACCTTTGACCCTGACACTCTTTCCTCCTCTGACAATTCTATGGAAGCCTCACTGAAGTGGCACAATACACCAAGACATTTATTTAATGTCTGGTACTCTTCTGAAGTCAAAAGTGTGAGGTTTGTCTTCAGAGTAACCAAAGTGCTCTCTCTGAGCACTCTAACATTGCATGAATAAACTTGTGTTTTGGCTTGCCCATCTGATTTTGTAACAGCAATAGCCTTTCTCTTGCTGTTGTGCTGGACTTGAAATGAGCCACAATCTTTCATGCCTTTACTCTAATATCCTCAAGTCCTGGTGTTTGTTCTATGGCCTTTTTTACAACCAAGTTTAGGGCATGTGCTATGCATTTTGTGTGGCAGAGCTTCAGGCTGCTGGCACATGCAACCATATTGGCAGCAGCATCAGTTACAAGACATCGCATTTTGTTCTGAATACCCTCCATCAAATGCTCCTCCATCAAAGCTGTCTTCATTGCTATGTTCTCGGAAGTATGACTTTTTGAAATATTCCCACCTCCTGTATGATTTTTTCATTTATAAAATCATATGTCACTGCCAGATATGCATCCATATGTAAAGATGTCCACATGGCTAATGTGACGCTTACAGCTTTGGCCTTTTTCACCACTTCCTTTGCCTTGTCTTTGGCCTCCTTGTATTTATCCTCAACCATTTTCTTTAATGACTGGCGGGATGGAATAATGTAAGTTGGGTCTAAAATTCAAACAAAATCCCTAAAGCCAGCATCTGTAACTGTAAATGGCTGGTAATCTTTTACATTCATGTTGACCAAAGCCATATCAATCATTTGTTTTCTGATCCTTGCAATACAATAAAGTATTTAAAATATAAGGATATATGGAGCGGTTGGCAAAGCTGGGCTGTGACTGAAGTCAAGATGGACGGAAGCTGGGTGGAGTCAGGAAGTGATCTAGATATGGTGGAAGAGTTAGATGACAGTATGTGGAGGCTCATAATGGTTTTGGCAATCTTGCAGTGGAATGCAAGGAGTTTAGTAGCAAATGGACAAGAATTCAAAAAGTGTATAGATAATTTCAAGGATAAACCTCATATAACATGTGTACAAGAATCTTGGTTAAAGCCTCACTTAAATTTTGTGGTTCAAGGATATTTTGCAGTATCCAAGGATAGGATTAAAGCGAATGGTGGGGCAGAAGTAACTTTCATTAAACAAGGAGTAGCATTCAGGAGTGCAAATGAAGTTGAATCAGAAGTGGTGGAAGTAAGAATTGAAAACCAGAATACTACTTACTTACTTACTTATATATTATTTTTATAATCCGTGTAAAAGATTAAACAAAGACTTAATGGAAAATATCGGCGGTGAGGGTAATTTTAAGTTAGTGTGATGTGGTGATTTTAATTCACACAGTACTTTGTGGGGAAGTGCAACTAATGATTAAAATGGCTATGTGGTAGAAGAAATAATAGATTGTAATGATCTTGTATGCATTAATGGTGGAAGTGCCACAAGAATAGATGTAGTTTAGGGGAAGCAACTCAGCTATAGATTTAACAAGTGTGTCACAAAGTTTGGCCAGACAATGTGATGGGAAATACTTGACCGTAGTACTATGGGGAGTGATCTTTATCCTATCAGATGTAGAATTGGCATAGACATGGTAAAATGTCAAGAGGAGAAAATTCCTAGGTGGAGGTTGAAAACAGCAGACTGGGATAAATTTAAAGAATAATGTGAATTTAATATGTTAAGGATGGAAAATGATTTACCATCCTTAACATACTAAATTCACATAATTCTTTAAATTACTTAAATTCTTTATTCTTTATTACTTAAATTCTTTAGATTTAAGTAATAGAATAAATATAGTTCTTTGTAGTACAGCACAAGAGACAATTGGGAAGAGTAAAGAGAAGGAAAAAGGTGGTACCATGGTGGACAGAAGAATGCAGTGAAGTAGTTAAAATCAGAAATAGAGCATTGAGGAAGGTAAAGAACTCACACTCCTTTGATGACTTTATAGTATATAAGAGAACCCAGGCAGTTGTAAGAAGAGTAATAAGGGTAACTAAAAGAAATTACTTTTATTTTTTTAATTATTCATTTTGCAATGAAATAGGTGAGAGTACAAATATTAGCGAAATGTGGGGTATGATTAGGAAGATGGGAGGGATACAAACATACAGGAGTATTCCAGTTTTAATAAATGAGGGTAAATATATCATGTCTAACAGTGAAAAGGCAGAGGTGTTGGCAGAAGCTTTTGTTAAGGTACAAAGTAACAATAATATATCAGAAAATATGAGGGTACAGAGAGAACAAATATTGAAAGAGAATCCAGATATCCTGGTCCAAAAAGTGCCATCAGGGTGCATACTGGATGTGGAATTTACATTGTATGAATTGAAGCAGGCTTTACTAGGAGTAAAGCATACATCCCCAGAAGAAAAATGAAATATATTATGAAATGATAATACATCTATCAGATATATCATTGAACATCATTTTACGGCTATTTAAGTATGGGAGTTAGGAAAGCTCCCTTCCTCGTGGAAACATGGTGTGATTAATTCCAATTGCCAAGCCTGGAAATAATCATTCTATAGCAGCAAATTACAGACCAATCGCTTTAACATCCAACTTGTATGAATTAATGGAAAGAATGGTAATAGCTCATTTAAACTATATAGTAGAAAGAAAGAACTTATTGTGCCCCCATCAGAGTGGTTTTAGGAAAGGACGTAACACAATGGATTCAATAATATGTCTAGAATCCGAAATTAGAAAGGCAATAGTGAATAAAGAATTATTAATAGGAGTATTTTTTGATGTAAAAGTCTATGATATGCTGTGGAAAGAGGGACTTTTAATTAAATTAGATAAGATGGGAATTAGGACGATTACATAATTGGATCATGGACTTTTTAATTTGATAGGACCATACAAGTGAGGGTTGTAACAAGTTATTCAAAGACTTACACAAGAGATATTGGTACTCCACAAGATAGTGTGTGCAGCCCAGTTTTGTTCAATATTATGATAAATAATATTTTTTCAAAGATTGGACAAGGAATTGGCAAATCCCTGTATGCAGACAATTGTGCCTGGTGGAAAAGAGGATGGAATGTTGCATATGTGGAGATAAGTATGCACATTGCAGTTAATGAAGTGGAAAAATGGGCAAAAAATGGAGCTTCTGATTGTCTGTAGAAAAAACATAAGTGATATGTTTTTCAAAGAAAAACATTCCAAATTTAATACTAAAATTCCAAATATTAAATTAAATCTTTATGATGAAGCATTGGAACAAGTCCCAGTAATTAGGTTCCTTGTGGTATGGATGGATTCAAAGCTGACATTTGCATCACATATACAGAAAGTGACAGATAAATGTAAAAAGGGAATAAATATATTAAGATGTCTGGCATTGTTTTTGATATTGTTTTTAATCATTTCACTAATGTTATCATGTTAATACGATATGTATAGTTCTTTAGGACTATAAATGTCACTAATTTTATGCAATTTTTCGGTTTCTGATAAGGATCAGGTGAAATGAGAGATCAGCGTGAAGGCGACTTGTTTCAGATCTATCAGGAAGTCAGAGAAGCCACATAGTCTGAGAGTAGGGAGACAAAACTAGAGAACTGAAGGATGAATTTTTAATATTTTAAAATGGCATGACAAGGCCATTCAGTAAAAAACGTGTTGTACTTTAGAGGGAAAGAAGGTCATCTTGTCTTCTTGTTTATGCATATAGCCTATCCTTTGGGGTCATTAATTTATTATTATTATTTAATTTATTGTATTTTGTTACTGTCCCAGCAACAGTGCAACCACATTGTTGCGCTACTGTACCAAGCAGCATGCTACTCTCAGCTTGGCGTCAGTGCAGTTCCTCCAGTTCACAGCTGTACTGAAACTGAGCAGAGCTAGCACAAACCCAGAACAATGGTAAGTTAAAGTGAATTTTCCAAGAAATTTAAGAATAAAATGAATGATTAATGCCTTCCTAACCCTGTTCCTTGAGGCAACCAAACAGTACATGTTTTAAATTCCACTCATCAGCTCGTTATAAGACTAAGACCTAAAATGGGTGTGTCAGATTAGTGAGATGTCCAAGACATGTACTGCTGGTGTGTCTCCCGGAACAGGGTTGGCAAACACTGGCTCATCCTAATGTGGCCACTTTCCCATTTTAGAGAGGTTTGCCATGTACGGGGGTCAGAGCTCCGCTGAACACTTGGCTGAAAGGATCTACAAAAGAACTTGCCAGACAGCAGACATGAAGAGAGGCCTTGAAATGGAATCTGCAGCGGTTGAGGAATACTGTCTGTTGCGCACAGTGAACTTCAATCCTTGTGGATTCTTAATTCACCCAGATGTACCTTGGCTTGGTGCCTCTCCTGATGGCATCATATATGACCCCACGGAGCACCAAACTTTTGGCCTTTTGGAGATAAAGTGCCCAAATGTAAAAAAGTTATGTTGATTACCCTTACCTGAAGTTGCAGAATGGCACACCAGAGCTGGAACAACAGCATGCATACTACTGGCAAGTTTCAGGTCAGATGCTGATCTAAGGATTGGACTGGTGTGATTTTTGTTGTATATGCACAGGATGATATGATGAACCAGCACATCTACAAAGACAGCAGAGTGTTTAAAACTATTAGAGAGAGGGCTGACCATTTCTTTTTGTATTTCTACCTGCCAAGATCTCTAGAAATGTAAATAATTACAAGTTGTTTTACACTGTAACAAAGTTATTTATTTACATTTTTACAGAAACACTGTAAGGTTATTTATATTTAGATGTTTACATTACAGTGGTGTTAAGACAATGCTTTATAAAGTTATTTGTTAACTGAAATGCTATCAAAGCAAGTGTTTTGCCTAGTCTTTAATCCTTTACCCATGCGTTTACCAAGAAGCCAACTGGTAGTTCACAAGGAGGCAAGCAACAGTGTATAGCTGGTTTACGCTCCCGGTGATTGAGAGAGGGATGACTGATTAAAACAGCTTGTGTTGCTTCACCCCGCGTATGAAACACTCAGTGTGGACCCTCAGCTGAGCAATGGATTGAGTCTCCCTTACCTCAACAGCCAACATTTGTTCCCTCTTTGACAGGTAAGCAGGTCTGTCAACTTTGCATGGCACACAATCATACACCAGAAAACCTTTGTTGACCATAATGGCCATTCCAGGTTTCAGCAGAGACACAATCCCAGACTGCTTCAAAAGCTCCTTGCCACTAACAGATCCTGCGTACAGGGATGACACAAATGTGACTGCACCATGTGGTGCCATACCGATTAACCCCTTGAAGGTGCAATGGGACCTTTATCGTGTGAGCCTTGACCGCCTCCTCAGACATCCAGATGAGCACCGATTCAAGAATGGCATACAGAAAATTGGCCCAGGTTGTAATAATGCGACTCACGGTAGACTGATGGATATTGAATCTAAGCCAGATCCCTCTGTGTTAGACCAACAGAGAGATGGACCATGAAGAGGAAAAACTCATCTATTGGCTGCAGGGACTGACCCTGGTAAAATAACAAAATTTTAAATACTGTTTATATAATGTGTATGCTTACATAGAAAAAATATTTTCTTTACTTCCCTATTACCCCACATAATGCAATGTATATTGTATGTAATGTATAATGTAATAAATGGTAAATGAATGATTAATGTTATAAATGTTAGTGGTGTTAAGACAATGCTTTATAAAGTTATTTATGTGTTTACAGAAACGCTATCAAAGTTGTTTATATTTACATGTTTACATTCATCTACATATTTATGTTACAGACTCTACAAATAAATCCAAACTGATCCATCCCCCAACAGCCTAGCCTAGTCTTTAATCCTTTACCCATGCGTTTACCAAGAAGCCAACTGGTAGTTCACAAGGAGGCAAGCAACAGTGTATAGCTGGTTTATGCTCCCGGTCATTGAGAGAGGGATGACTGATTCAAATACATAATAAAATTATGATGCATTGCCTGATGCTCCAACTTCACTCCGTGTTGTAGCTGCCCTTGCTCTGGTCACATGAACCATGTTGTGGGATGCAGGCTCAACAAGTCTGCAGAACGCCATCAAGTGGTTGTAAGTCACAAACCTATATTAGATCTGGGACATGTTTGAGATAATATACACCACCAAATGTGATGCATAGTCAACAGTTGTAGCTTATTTTTTGTTTAGACTGTATTGCAGGTTAAAGTGTAGGGCTTTACTGACATGTAAATAAAAGCTCTATTTAAATAAACATGTATTAAGACGAGAAGATTAGTTTTTCGCAATCAGACGACCAAGGCTACAATGTGTTTCATAATATAATATCTTGTATAAGTTTTAGATCTTACCTAGTGTAAAACCATATGTCATCGTCCAATGCAGCAAATCGCCAAACAAAATCTCTGATGGATAGACAACTCTTCTATCTGTCTCCTCAGGTGCTCCACCTCCTTTCGGAGATCTTCAGTCTGATCTAAAGCAAGATCAAATCCTTTGCTTGTTGGGCAAATATCACATCCACAAATCCACAGTGACATCTTTGAAAACTAATTTTACTTTATTTTGCTTTGAGATAAAAGGTTTTGCTGATTCTCCGTGTAAATTACAAAGAAACAAAAAAGCCATTAAAATGTCTCAGGCTTTAAATAAGATCACAGCATCCATTATAAATGGAGACAATACTTTAGATCAGAGTTTAGAAAAAGAGTTTTAAAAAACCTTCTTGTCATCCCTTGAACTTATGTTACATTACTCTATGTACGTATATTGTCTCATTGTTATACAATGTGGTATGTTTTGTAAGCATTCAATTAAATTAAAATAAAAAAAAAAAGAACAGATGATGTGCCGTTGCTTGAAATTCCATTAAAACACAATCGTGTGTTCAGCACATTTTCCTTCTTGGCCATTTACTGTGGCTGACATCACTTCCAAATATAAATGTGCCCCATAGTATACTCCCAACTATAGATAAGATCCCTGTTGCTCTTTCTAACTTCCATAAACAAGCACTATTGGCATGGTCCATGATTTTCAAGCATGTTAATTTCTCTCTGACTAATTATTTTATATGGAACAATAAGGATATATGTTAAACATAAGTCCTTATTTTTTGAGAATTGGTTTAAGAACGGGATCAATCTGGTGAGTCAGTTATTCAATCTGCTATTAATAAGGTCAAAGAGATTTCTTTTAAACTTTCTTTGGGTTTGTCACTTTCAAACAGCAATATGAAAATGAATATTTTCTATGCAGCTTAATTATTTTACTTGCCAAGTATTTTATCCATAAATATAAAAATCAACCCAGTTTTTTCTCACTTTCAAAGAGGATCTACAATGCTTTGCAAAAGTATTCAAAAGTATAATAGTTATACCCACTGAACTTTTCCACATTTTGTTTGGCAGCACTGTACAATCCATCATCCCAAAATGGAAAGAGTATGGCGCAACTGCAAACCTACCAAGGCATGGCCGTCCACCTAAACTGACAGGCCAGGCAAGGAGAGCATTAATCAGAGAAGCAGCCAAGAGGCCCTGGAGGAGCTGCAGAGATCCACAGCTCAGGTGGGAGTATCTGTCCACAGGACAACTATTAGTCGTGCACTCCACAAATCTGGCCTTCATGGAAGAGTGGCAAGAAGTAAGCCATTGTTGAAAGAAAGCCATAAGAGGTCCTGTTTGCAGTTTGCGACAAGCCATGTGGGGGACACAGCAAACATGTGGAAGAAGGTGCTCTGGTCAGACGAGACCAAAATTGAACTTTTTGGCCTAAATGCAAAACACTATGTGTGGCAGAAACCTAACACTGCACATCACCCTGAACACACCATCCCCACCGTGAAACACAGTGGTGGAAGCATCATGTTGTGGGGATGCTTTTCTTCAGCAGGGACAGGGAAGCTGGTCAGAGTTGATGGGAAGATGAATGGAGCCAAATACAGGGCAATCTCAGATGAAAACCTGTTAGAGTCTGCAAAAGACTTGAGCCTGGGGCGGAGGTTTACCTTCCAGCAGGACAACGACCCTAAACGTACAGCCAGAGCTACAATGGAATGGTTTAGATCAAAGCATATTCATGTGTTAGAATGGCCCAGTCAAAGTCCAGACCTAAATCCACCTGAGAATCTATGGGGAGACCTGAAAATTGCTGTTCACAGACACTCTCCATCCAAACTGACTGAGCTTGAGCTATTTTGCAAATAAGAATGGGCAAAAATTTCACTCTCTAGATGTGCAAGAGACATACCCCAAAAGACTTGCAGCTATAATTGCAGCGAAAGGTGGTTCTACAAAGTATTGACTCAGGGGGGCTAAATACAAATGCACACCACACTTTTCAGATATTTATTTGTAAAAAATTTTGGACACCATTTATCATTTTCCTTCCACTTCGTGTTGGTCTATCACATAAAATCCCAATAAAATAGATTTTTGTTTGTGGTTGTAACGTGACAAAATGTGGAAAAGTTCAGTGGGTATGAATACTTTTGCAAGGCACTCTATATTAAAACTTTGTCCATCTCCGGTAACAAAAAAGCAACTAAAACATTTTGGTGGGTTTTTATTTATTTATTTTTTTTAAAATAATTTTTTGTTCTTTATTTACTTATATTTTGAGGGAAGGTGTGTTGTATGCAAGTGAGTTATGTACCACTTTTCCTTAATTTCTCTCTTTGTTTTTCTCTTTATCTGGTTAAGTATTTTGCTTTGGCACTTTATTATAGTTGGCTTTGAAAGAGCTCATGGCTATTTATCTCTTGGCATATGTTCTGTTTACAACCCTTGTTTTGTATACAATTGTTAATTAATTAAATAAAGTATACTCCCTCTCCCAACACTGATTGACAGGTTTCTGTGCAAGACATCGGAAATGCAAATGCAATGCGATTCCATTTTAATTTCGGCAGGCTCCATAAGCGATGCTGAGGAAGTGAAATAGCAAACAGTAATCGCTATTCCTATGTCAATATGACAGGGTCATAACTCGTAAGTCATGGGAAATGCAATTGCAAATTGACTTTGCATTTCCATTTGAAATTTGGCAGACATTGTACTTTCGTGTAAACTAAAATGCAAATGGTAATACATGATTTGCATTTTCATTTGAATTATGTCACAACTTATGCATCCACAAATAGAAAACACAATTGCAAATGCAATTTGCAATTGCTTTTGATATTAGTCCAGAAAATACAGTCCAGAAATTCCATACCACGTTGTCTTTTCCGGGAGTGAACAGCAGATGGTAGTTGTACTGATTCAAACTATCAGCCCATCAGTGAAGCCTGAGGGGCTTGTGGCCCATTCCAGCAGAGGACATGAGGGTAGTGAGAGCCTGGTGGTCTGTTCTGAGAGTAAAGGATCATCCATATAGGTACATGTGCCACCACTCACATGCCCAAATGCACGCCAACGTCTCTCTCTCTCTCAATGAGTATTTCTGTTCCGCAGTACTCAGAGCCGGTGAAGCAAAAGCAATAGGCCTTTTAATGCCATCATGCAGCTGTGACAGGACTGCTCCGTCACATGTCACCAGGGTGGGGCTGGAGAGATCATGAGAGATCACGAGCTAGTGTTGGTGGTGACGTGAGAAGGTATTTGAGTCATGGAATAGCTTGCTCACAATCCGCTGTCCATGCCCAGGGGGTGTTATGCTTGAGTAGCTGTCGTAGAGGGGCAGTGATTTCAGAATACTGAGGTAAGAACCTGAGATAGTAAACAGTCATGCCGAGGAAGGATGCAAGCTGTCCAGCTGAGGCTGGTACGGGAAGGTTGAGATTGGCCTCTACGTTGGATTGCAACGGTATGATACCTGAGCTGGACACCCGAAGACCCACAAAGTCTATGCTGGGACAGCAAACACGCATTTTTCTGTGTTCAATATCAGATTGTGTCTAGACAGAGCTGTGAACACCCGTCTGAGGCATTCATCATGAGTGGCCATGTCCTTTCCATGTACTACAATATCATCTAAGTACACAGCTGTACCCGGGAGCCCTGCTAGGACAGTAGCCATGATTTTCTGAAAGCAACTAGGTGCTAAACTTAGGCCAAAAGGAATCCTCTTAAAACGGAACAACCCCATGTGAGTCCCGAATGCAGTCAGGTTTCTGCTGTCCTCGTGCAGGGGTATCTGCATGTAACCTTGCTTAAGATCTAGCTTTGTGAACACTGAGGAGCCATAGAAGAGTGCTGCGAGTTCCTCAATTGTCGGCAATGGGTATTTGTCTGGCACCACAGCCTTGTTAGGCCCCCGAAGGTCAACGCAGAGACGTATGCCCTCAGCCCGTTTTTGCACAATCACAAGATTTGAGACCCAAGGGGAAGCATCAATGGGCTCAATGAGGTCTGCAGCTAGCCTGCCCTGTAATTCAGTGGTGACCTTGTCGCACATGGCCAGAGGCACTCGTCGCAGTTGCTGTATTACAGGCGGTACATCTGGGTTAAGCAGGGGTTTGTGGGAAAAAACAGAGAGGCAGCCTAAACCACTGCATAGAGTGTCTGCCATGGAGAGGCCACCTGAAGGATGGTTGCACCGCTGTTGTCATGCAGAGAAAAGTCAAGGCTAAGGAACAGGTCAAGACCCAGGATATTAGCGCCATGCTGAGTTACGTAGAATGGAAACTCTGGTAGACGTTTTCGCCCATATTGTACTGGCAGTTTAACTACTCCAGTCACTGCAATGCTGGCTTGGCCATAACTCATAGATGATAACACGATGAAAGTTACATGGTTGAGTTACAACCATCACCTCTGGCTTCAGGGGTGATGGTTGTAACTCAACATCAGAGAAAAATTTCTTGTAGGTGGCCATATTAAGCAATGACACTTTAGCTCATGTGTCAAGAAGCAGCGGAATGCAACGGTCTTTCAGCTGCACACCACATGTAGACGAAGTGACTGAGTGAGAACCAACTGTATGAATTACTGCTGGTGAAGGCTGCAAACTGGACTTTGATCTGCACCACCTTGCAAAATGGTTGAGCTTACCACAATGTCTACACTTTTGGCCGATAGCTGGGCAGTCTGGGGACCTGTTGGCATGATGAATGGAGCCACAGTTGCCACATCTCCGTCTTTGTTGACTTGACTGAGGCTGTTTTTTTGCTGGATGATTGCACCTGCAGGCTGTAGCTCCTCATCCATGAGTGTATTTGCAGGTACAGAAGTGACATCAGTTTTAGCTGCATTAGTCTCTGCTATTTTAGCTGCACACTGTGTAGCTTCGTCGATTTGGAGTTCCAGAGTGAGAGCCTTATCCAAAGTAAGTTTATCATCTTCCATAAGCAGCCTCTCTCTGACCCGTGCGCTGTTTGTTTTTTCAATAAGTTGGTCCCTAATTAATTCGTCACGGAGAGCACCGAATTTGCATGGCTCAGCAAGGCTTTTTAAATCAGCGACAAACAGACTGGCTGACTCACCCGCATCTTTGTCTGAAATTTAAGCGTTTTAACAGCACGCTATGAGTCTTTTCAAACTGACCTTTTAGTCGTGCAACAGTGTCAGAGTATGTATTTGTAGCGCAGAGCGTGTGGAAGATCCATAATCCCTCAGTGCCGAGACAGTGGAGGAGACGTGTGCCTTTTCTCTCGCCCGGGACATCATCTAAGCCCGCGGCTACAAGGTATGTCTGAAACGACACATACCAGCGCTCCCATGGCATGACAGGTTCACCAGTGTGGGGCAGAAATGGCTCAGGGGGAGGTAGAGATAAAGCCATCCTCGTTGCCAAATGATGTCCAAACAAAACACATACAAACAGAGCTTTGGGTGAATGCTAGTTTACTCAAAGAACTTCAGCGGCAACAGTCACGGAATACGGTACAACTGTGAAGCATGTGCATTAGCATGACTTCACAACAGTATTACTACAACAGATAATAACAATGAAGAACTGGTTCATCTGGCAACCACAACAGTTGGCTTGACAAAGCCAGTCTGAAAATTTAAAATAGTAATCACTTTGAAATCTGAAGGTAATTGTGCAGTTCTAAGAAAGACAGACAGATTGAGTGCCAATACTTGTAGAGTGGATTAGATAGATAGATAGATAGATAGATAGATTGTTACTAGTAAATAGATGGAGAGAATAGTTGAAAGATAAATGGAGAGATAGACTGATACATGTAGATAGATAGAGTTTTAGTGTTTGAAACCCAGAAGGAGTGAGAGAGTGACACAGCTAGTTTGATAGAAAGAAATATGGTGAGAGAGTGTATGGGTGTTACTGGTAGATTGATATAGTGGATGGAGATTGGTAGGTGGTTGGAGAGTGTGTGTGGTATTGATAGGGAGATAGACGAAGTGAGAGTCTCTGTTACAGGTACATTGACAGAGTGAGAGGCAGGGAAGAGGGGCTTCAGGCCATGTGCTCACAGGTGTGTGTGAGTTTTGACAGTTTGAGTTTGAAATCTTGAACATTCCAAGCCAGGCTCTGAACATTCTGTCAATAAAGCATTTCTCCTCATTGCTCTGAGCATTTTGATATGTCACATGTCTACGTTGCGGTAGTTTTGTGATTCCATTAATTTTGGGGGTTAATGTGCACGTGACGTGCACGTGACATCACTAAAATACCCATAACCCAATTCTCCTCATTGAGTGTTTTGATATGTCACATATCTACAGTACTGTGCAAAAGTCTTAGGCACATGCAAAGAAATGCTATAGAGCAAAGATGCCTTCAGAAATAATGAAATGAAATGTTTCTACATTTAAAAAAAATACTATAAAGAGCAGTAAACAGTAATAAATGAAACAAAGTCAATATTTGGTGTGAAGATCCTTTGCTTTTTTTTTTTTTTTTTTTTTAAATAGTAGTCTCAGGTACAATCTGTGCAATTTTATAAGGAAATTAGCTGTAAGTTTTACTGAGCATCTTGCAGAACCAGCCACAGTTCTTCAGGAGACTTTGACTGTCACACTTGCTTCTTATTTTTGCAGCAAAACCCAGCAGCCTTCATTAAGTTTTTTTTTGTCTGAAAAGTGGTCTCTTGTGTAATATGATGCTTTCTTTACTGACATACAAACATTTTTCTGTAACATGTAATTTTGTGCTGGAAAACTAATGTTTAGAAATCTAAAATGTTTTTGTACTGAATCAATAATGTAGAAGTCATAAAATAAAAATCTATAACAAATTTTGTACTAAAAAAAATAGGGTGCCTAAGACTTTTGCACAGTACTGTATGTTGCAGAAGTTTTAGGATTCCACTTTTTTGGGGGTTAATAGCACACCTCTCCTCAATAATCCAGTCAATTTGAGCCCTCACTCTTGATACAGATAGAATGAGTGTGTGCTTTATTAGTAGATTAGCAGAGTAGTAAATTAGTAGAACTTTGTGATTCCACTTATTTTGTGATTCCACTTTTAGGTGTTGCTACTGGTAGATTGATAGAGAGATGGATGGAGAGAGTGTTATTAGTAGAAAGATAGAAGGATTTGTTGCGTACCCTCAGGTCATGGTCCTGAAGTTGGCTACCAAGTATTTGTGTCAGTGCACAAAGTCATTGCTGAGATACAGCCTCATTTCCTGTTTGGGGGCTTCACTGTCAAATTCTTTGGCCCATTATGGACAAATCGTTTGGAATATTCAAAATTCTTTTGATAACTTTTGTGAGGATTATTCTCGAGATGACGTGTGCAAAATGCCCCTAATAACAATAATAATAATAACAATAATAATAATAATAATAATAATAATAAGTATGTGAGATAACAATAGTGATGCTTTACAAAAGTGTAGTTGGGCCTGAACACCTCCCTCTGCAACTGGAGCCTGGACTTCCTGACTGGGAGACCTCAGTCAGTCCGGTCAATCTCCAATACCACCACACAATGAGTACTGGGGCGCCCCAGGGCCGTGTGCTCAGTCCACTGCCACTCTGCTGACTCATGACTGTGTAGAAATGCACAGCTTGAATCACATCATCATGTTCGCCGATGACATGACCGTGGTGGGTCTCATCAATAAGAACGATGGGTCAGCATACAGAGAGGAGGTACAGCAGCTAAAGGACTGGTGTAGAGCCAACAACTTGTCTCTGAATGTGGACAAAACAAAAGATGGTTGTTGACTTCATGAGAGCACGGAGTGACCACTTTCCACTGAATATCAACGGCTCCTCTATGGAGATCATCAAGAGCACCAAATTCCTTGGTGCTCACCTGGCGGAGAACCTCACCTGGTCCCTCAGTACTACTTTCTGCAAAGCCTGAGAAAAGCCCATCTCCCACCTCCCATCTTCACCACATTCTACAGAGGGACTATAGAGAGCATTTTGAGGAGCTGCATTGGTTAGGTAGCGATGATGCGCTTGGATCTTTATTACACATGCGTTAGGGGTTTACGGCTCTGGTTATTGATGCTGTTCCTATCGGAGATAATATACTTTTAAATGGTTCTATATTTGTGACAATACAAGCCACAGTTCCTCTCCTTGCTGTTGCACATCCTTAAAAATAGTGAATAGGTGAATTTGCTTCTCTTTCTCACCCAAACTCTGTGTTAGAAACAGAGAAAGATTATTATATTAATGTCTTATTGGAGGTTGTTTCTTACAATATACCTTGTACTATATTAAATATCTTCTAAGAAACAAGTTTAAAGACGTATCTAATTAATCGGTTTTATCCAGTCAAGTTGCATCTAAAGAGGATGGATTTTACATGGGTACTATTTGCATTTTATGGTTGTGCTGAAGAATAGAAAATTCCATTCCATTCCATTTTTTTATTTTTATTTATTTTTTTTTTGAAGACAGACAGGGTATTTAATGGAACATGAATTTTACAACACAATACGATAACGTGTTTACGTGCACCACGCTATTTCACCTCTCAGCCTTTACTCCATTTGGGATATATAGAAAGCTGAAAAAGTTTTTTCAAACATTGCAAATTTGTGTATATACGTATAACAGTGTTTGTTTCGAAATATGCAACAAAATGTATACTAATGTCGTAAAATTACACATATGCCCCGTACATACAGTTGAGGTCAAAAGTTTACATCCCCCTTTCATATAAACATCTTTTACGTGAAATACCTTATTCAAGTCAGCACTAAATAAACAATAACATGCATTTTGTATGATCCCTCTTATTTTGGTAAAATAATGAAAATTTTGCAGATTCTGAAAGGGGGATGTAAACTTTTGACCTCAACTGTATGTGGTAGCGTGGTAAAGCAAAATCATGTGTGTGCGCATGCGCGTTGCAGATTGGGTGACGGACTGGGGAATCACACAACCCTAACGTGACAGTCCGGGTACTTCTGTTTGCATTTTTCCTTACATTTGGTGCATATATACGTTCTATAGCTAAACGGATAGAAGAGGGTGAAAAAAGTACTTCTTACTTTTGCAGATTAGAAAAAAGACAAGAATCGAGTAACTCCGTCCTTTCACTAATGATTGATGGTGTTGAATGCACCGATCCTATTCTAATAAATAAGAAAATCTATCAATTCTACAGTGACTTGTATTCTTCCAACTTCTCCCCAATAGAGTGTAATGATTTCTTTGATAAAATAATACATTTTATTCCCCACATTGACAATGATTGGAAAGATTGTTGTGATGCTGACTTGCATATTGAAGAACTTGACTCAACGGTTCAAAACCTGAAGTTAAACAAATCTCCTGGCCCTGATGGCCTCAAAGCTAATTTTTACAAATTCTTTTGGAATGATATCATACTATTATTATTTAATGCTTTTGTTGAATCCACTGAAGACAGTTCTCTTGGCCCCACCATGAATCAGGGTCTGATTACATTAATCCCTAAACCAGACAAAGATATGAGATATGTGGATAATTTTCATCCAATCACATTGCTCAATAATGATTATAAAATTTTCACACATATATATGTTAATAGTATATAATTAAAAGTGGGCATTAATAATTTAATTAACGAATCACAATCAGGCTTTCTTAAAGGAAGATCTACTCATAATATAAGGTTGGTGATGGATTTGGTGGAGTACAGTCACTTGATAGAGAATGATGGAATCATTTTATTTTTAGATTTCAAAAAGGCCTTTGATATGATAGAGCACGCTTTTCTTTTTAAATCTTTAGAACTTTTCGGTTTTGGTGAACAATTTCTTAATATTATAAAAATGATTTACAGAGACATAAATAGTTCAGTTTCTCTCCCTTTTGGTACTACACAAAGATTTCAGATTGGCCGTGGAATAAGGCAGGGATGCCCATTGTCCCCTCTTTTATTTATTTCATATTTATTATATGTTGGTGATTTTGAGATAGAGAATAAACTCTGCACTAACAAATATATAAGACAATATATCATCCAGTCATGCTACCCTTGTCAAATATTAAGAAATAAATTAGATCATACATTTGATAAAAACAATGTTAGATATTTCAGAACAGCCTATCTAAAATTTCCTATTCTCCCCAAGGTAAAGAAATACAGTTTAAGATATTAAATGCGATATATCCCTCCAATAAATTTCCACATTCAAAATTTAATTTTGAAAATGAGCCTTGTTATTTTTTACATATAGTTTGTCTCAGTCTTTTTGGACGGCATTGCAGGACTGGATGGTAGAGAAGGGTGTGGTTGCTGATGGTTTTACTCTAACCTTACAAGATGTAATGCACGGAATAACCAAAGAGTTTTGTATCTTTTGATTAATAATAATATATTATTAGCAAAATACTTTATACATAAATGTAGATATTTTAAATCCCCTCCTTTGTTTATTGCATTTAAAATTGATCTAAAATACATCTCAGATGCCCTTAGTAAAATGAAAAATCCAAAAGCAGTAAAACTGTTTAATTTGTTTGTATTATATAATTTGTTGTAATTTTATACTTTATATTATTTTTATTTATTTATTTATTTTATTTTATAGTTTATGTTTCTTGGAATATTTTGTTATGTTTTGTCTGGAGCTTATTATGAATCTATTGTGTAACCTTCCATACCAGATTCTTTTTTGTATACTAATTAATGCCAGTTTGTTGTATTCAAATTTTGTACTTAATTAAAATAAAAAAATAATAATAAAACGTACCGTAAAATAATATAATAATAATGTTCTGCGGCAGATCCGTTATAAAGTCATCAATGAGTGATTTTTTTTTTTTTCACTATCGTTGCGCATGCGCGGTGCAAAAAAAAAAATCGGATCTGCCGCAGAACATTATTATTATATTATATAACACTATTAACATTATATTATTTTGTACCCATTATTTATTAATTTTGTATTTGTGGTTCTTACTGTAGGATCATTAAATGTAATTTTATTTAGGGGGGAGGTAGAGCATGCATACCGTAGGCTTCGTGTCACACGCCACAATAAAAAAAGACTAGTGTATCCTTGATCTAGAAGACCCCTAGTTCTTTGTTCCTTGATTCCAAGTGAATTTTAGGAATTGTTATGTCCTAAGAGATGGTGGGTTTTGGATGATGTTCAGGTCACGGGGTAGGACATAGGATCAAGGAATCAATAAGGCATCATTTAGAGTTTTTGAATGGACAGGAGAAATGACGGCAGAAGATATAGCACTAAAACGAATGCAACTGAGTCAAATAGCAATACCTCTAACATGGCTACTAAACCCACCAGACGTTCAGCTCACAATCTTATAGGAAAGAAAGAAATTCAGAATATAGAAACATTAACTAGGCATCATATTAAATGAAATGACCAAAGATATATGCAGAAACAAATAGATCAACAGTCAAACCAGCAGTCAAGTCACATAGGATCAGGATTTGGAATACCAGAATGATAAAAAAGTGACATACCATCTTTCAGTCTAGGAGTGACAAGTGACAGGAATTTTAGAACATGTATTTTCACAATGTAATCACTATCAAACAGGAAGAGAGCAGGCGAAAAGAAATCCTAGACAAAAACAGAGCAGCTGAATGTACGGAATCC
Source organism: Pangasianodon hypophthalmus (assembly GCF_027358585.1). NCBI lineage: Eukaryota > Metazoa > Chordata > Actinopteri > Siluriformes > Pangasiidae > Pangasianodon > Pangasianodon hypophthalmus. Next base: position 12,706,015 of record NC_069716.1, on the reverse strand, counting down.
TCTTCTTCTTCTTTGAGGTTTAACGGCTGCTTGCATCCAAGAGCGTTGCATTACCGCCATCTTCTGGATTATTCTCCTGCGATGTTACTCCAGGTTATTTCCTCCAGCTTGTTTTCCGCGATCATATTCTCCTCATCAAACCCGTACTAATTAAAACTTTACACATATTTTTTCCTGCCTTGTCTAATCACACCACTTTGCAGTATATCTTTTATACCTGCCCCTGCCAACCCATCTCTTCTTAATTCTTCCATCATATTTCTCCTCTGTTCTTCATATCTTCTGTAACTTAAAAGTACATGTTCTATGGTTTCTAATGTCTGACAATACTCACAAAAACCTGTAGGATGCTTCCCTATAATGTGTAACGTACTATTTAATTTACTGTGTCCTATTCTTAATCTTGTCATCACTATTTCTCTTCTCCTAGCCCCTCCCCAGTTCTTCACTCTACCAATTTTGAATGGCATACAAATGTCTTCCTTTAGCTTCCCTGTCCCACTGACATTGCCATTCTCTCACGGCTTCTTTCCAAACTATACTTTTCCCTTCAGATTTTGACATCTTTATATTTACTTCAATATTCTCTTTTTTTAATTGCTTGTTTAGCTAATTTATCCACTCTCTCATTGCCCAGAATGCCTATATGAACTGGGGTCCAGATCAGTTGAATCTCATTACATTTTTCCTTTACTCTTGTATATGTTGCCAGTATTGCATATAACAGGTCCTGATGGCTATTGGACATACCTGTCCTGAGGCTGCACAGCGCTGACAATGAAACACTTCCAATTAAAACTTTACTTATTTTGTCCTCGTTTTTAATCCATTCTAATGCCATCATGATAGCATATAACTCAACTGTATACACATTCAGATCATTCGTGGTTTGTTTGCTTTCCTCACCTCCTTGATTAACTATAAAAATTGCTGATCCAGTCCTTCCTGTTTTAGGATCTTTCGACCCATCTGTATAAATTGAATATAATCTCTGTATTTATCATCCACATATCTGTAGAATTCAGCTACAAGGTCTGCACTATTGTTTATTGTTTTGATTTGATGTAATTCAAAATCAACTTCCATGGCTTCAATCTTCCATACTGGAAAGTCAGGCCATACAACAGTCGGGCAGAACTCTTTTCCGCTCACCCCCAAATCACTAGCTGCCTCATCTCCTATCCATTGAAAACTAAACTTTTGCGCCCTTTCCTTTTCCCAGCTAGCTTGCAACACTCTCTTAGTAGGATGACCATCTCTATGTCTCTTTAGATTAATCCAATAATTTACCAGCAATTGTTTACGCCGAAATGTCCAGTGGCATTTCTCCCGCTTCCACTTGTATTGCACATACTGGCGATGTTTTTACTGCTCCTAAGCATAGTCTCAATGCTTTAGCCTGTATTATATCAAGTCTCGCAAGTACAGATTTGGCTGCTGATCCATACACCACACTCCCATAATCTATCCTTGACCTTATTAAACTTACATATATATATTTCAGTGATTGATAGTCCGCTCCCCATTCTAACCCTGATAAACATCTCATTGTATTTATTACTTTTTTACATTTATCCTTCACATTCCTTATATGTTCTACCCATGTCAACCTTGGATAAAAATGTACTCCTAGAAAGCAAAATTTATTAACTCTCTCCAACTTTCTTCTGTATAGTTTTAAATTAAAGCCTTCATTGATCTTCCTCCTTGTAAAAAACATTACTTTAGTTTTTTCAACAGAAAATTTAAAACCCCATTTTATTCCCCACTTCTCAACCTGCTGTATACCATCTTGCACTTTCTTAACTATATGTTCTACATTTCTTCCTCTTTTCCATATTGCTCCATCATCCGCAAATAGGGATCTTCCCATGCCCGCTGGTACATTTACATATTTGTCATTTATCCTTACTGAGAATAATGTGGGACTTATTACACTCCCCTGGGGCGTTCCATTCTCTGCTACACACTTGCTTGACAAATTTGCTCCTATTTTAACCTGTTTTGTTCTTCCTTTCAAGAAATCCTTAACCCAGTTAAAAATTCTTCCTCTAACTCCCATTCTATACAACTTAATCATCAACCCCTCTCTCCATAGCATGTCATATGCTTTTTCAACATCAAAAAATACTGCTACTACCATCTCTTTATTTATTTATTTGAGCTTTCTTATTTCATCTTCCAAACATACCACTGCATCCACAGTACCCCTTTCTCTCCTAAATCCACTTTGGCATTCAGTGACCATACCTTGCTTTTCCATAATATACATTAATCTCTCATTTACCATTCTTTCCATTAGCTTACAGATATGAGAAGTCAGGGCAATGGGTCTATAATTTGTTTTCTTACTAGCATCTTTCCCAGGTTTTCTTATTGGAACAATAACTGCTTCCTTCCAGCCCTTTGGCACTCTTCCTTCTTCCCACACTTTATTGTATAGCATCAATAACTTCTTCCCCTCCTCACTTAACTCCTTCAACATGCTATGACATACTTCATCTTTCCCTGGTGCAGTCTTCCCAGTTTTTGCCAATGCTCTCCTTAATTCTCCCATGTTAAATGGTACATTTTGTTCACCTTCTTCATTTCCCATCACCCTCAGCGCCTCCCAATTTTCAGATCTAGTTTCCTCTCTGCCCCTCTTCCCTTCTTCAGATAAATTATTTGAACTGTGTACATTAACAAACGTATTTACCAACATTTCAGCCTTTTCCTTATTTGTCACTGTGATCTCGTTTCTATTACACAAAACCAGGTAATTCCAATCTCTCCTCTCCCCACCCATCTTTTTAATCATCGTCCACACTTCTCCTATCTGAGTTGTATTCCCAATTGAGCTGCAGTTATTCCTCCAATACATTCTTTTTGCTTGTCTTACTGTTTTCCTTACTATTGCTTGTGCATATTTATACTGAATCATATGCATGAAATTATGCATTCTTTTCATTAAATGCTTTATTTCGGTTTCTGACTGGTTCTTTTACATTCATCATCTCACCATGGCACTTCTTTTCTCTTTATATTACCTTGACTTTTTGGAATAGATTCTAAAGCTGCTATTATTATACCCTGTCTTACTTTATTTTCCAGAATTTCTATATCACAATTATATTCAATCTGACTCAGGTATTTGCCACTTCCTTCAGTGATTTCAGACACATTTATGTTGATTTTTCGTACCCTCATGTTCTCCACTAGTTCTTTCATATTTACAGTAAGCGGAATTCCATATATCACTCCCGTACTACCACCCGTTCTTCTCTCTCCCACTCTTATTACTTTGTCTACTTTAATTTTTCCAATGCAGCTCATCTTCTTTGCCTTTTCCATCTGCCCCTCGTTATTACACCCTATAAGTAGATTTTCATCTCCCAATATTCTTGCATATTTCACTTCTCCTACTTGCCCTCTTATTATTTTTGTTAACTTAAGTGGATCCATTCTCTTACCTCCCCCCTCTCCTTCAAATCGTACCACTACATTAAACAGTCTTGCTTTAAGACCCTCTCCTTCATCATCTCTTCCTTCACTTTCCGTTTCATTTGAGCTAGCCCCATTTTTTTTTTTCTCTTACGACTTGTCCCTTACTCGATTCTCCCTCCCTACTTCCTCCCAATCACTTTCTCTCCTCTCATCACTACCATTCCCCTCTTGCTCACTATATTCCATACCATCCACACTCCGTGGCCGACGAAAAAGCTGTGGGGCAACACCGCTACCGGACCTATACAGGCCGTCGGCCGATGCTCCTCACACCACCCCCCAATCGACTCACCACCAACTCTCACTTCGTATTCCAGTCAGTCTTATGTCCACAGGTCTTTGTATCCAAATCGCCAGATCAAAGACTCATATACGGTCTTCCGATGTCAACAACGCTGTTTGAAACTCCCGCGCAACCACCTTCCGGCCTGCTCCCAAACAGCAACCTCTAGCCCTAAGCCTCTTTCCTCATGTACAGAATCTGTTGCCGGGGAAAACACATAATAGCAGCGCGTTTTTAATTTTGGCTGCTAAATACTAGTAGGCCATTATTGCACTACCCAGGCTCCAGTCCAGTAGGTGGCGGTAATACACCTTTCTCTTGGATGTCATACACCTCATTTCAAAGACGAATTGTTCAAAAACGATTTGGCGCTGAACGACAGATTATGGGTAACTATAAGTTTTATTTATTAATTTATTTATTATTATTTTTTTTAATATTACTCCTATTACTCACCATGCACCATGTCTTATACTATGAACATAAATTTAGGAAGTGATTTTGTGTCTTCTGGATTCACTCCCCTGGATTAGCTAGACAGTTCCTCAGCCGCAACTAGCTATACAGCTCCGCTACCTCCACAACTAGCTAGAACCAAACTTCATATAAAGGTTTACATTTATTTTAACATTAAATCTATAACAATTGCTACCTATATTAAACATAGCGTGGACTAAACTGTGCTTACGCGGTCTAAGGGGATTATCTGTTGTAAACGCTTTATATCTCCCCGAAGATATTCGGCAAACATTGGGCGGTGAAGCTCGGATAAAGTCCACAAGTGATTGTATTACGTGGGCTTAATTAATGATAACACATACGTTACAGTTTCACTCCTATATTGAAGAAAAAACAAGGAGAAATGCAATTTGTGCAACTGGACATGTGAAACGTTTAACTAATTTTTGAAAATGGTTTATATATAGGATTACCTGCATTGGATATAAAAGTATAAACACCCCTGTTAAAATTGGAGGTTTTTGTGATGTAAAAAATGAAACCAAGATAAATCATATCAGATTTTTAATGTGATATAACAACCAACAAAATTCAAGTAAAAATAGAAAAAAGAAAAAAAAAAAAAACTTACAGTAACCTGGTGGCATAAGTGTGCACACTCTTTTATCATAGGGCATGCAACTGTGCTCGTAATTACATTCAAACTCATCTTCAAAAGTAGTCATGAAGTGATCAATGAAGTGATTCTGTTTACCCAAAACTAAAGGTTAGCTATTTCTGTTGAATCTTCTTGACATTCTGACAGCTGAAGCCATGGACCGCAAAGAGTTTACAAAGCATGTACAGTATCTTATTGTCAAAAGGTATCGACCAGGAGACGGGTACAAAAGAATTTCAGAAATACTGTGGAACACCCTGAACACCATCATCAACAAGTGGAAAAAAAATGGGGTACCACAGTGATATTACTGAGAAAAGGACCTCCCTCCAAAACTGACAAAAAGACAAGACAAAACTTCTCAGGGAGGCTGCCAAGAGACCTACTGCAACATTAAAGAAGCTGCAATTATTGGTCACTCCCTGCATGTGACAACAATCTCGTGTACTTCACATGCCTGGGCTATGGGGTAGGGTGGCAAGATGGAAGCCCTTTCTCACCAAAAAAAAACCCCAAAAACATCCAAGTCCCCTAAATTTTGCCAGCATTGTGCTATGGGGCTGCTTCTCTTCAGCTTGGACTGGGGCTCTAGGGAAGATGGAGGAAATCATGGATCTCTATTTTGGTACAAAATCTACACGATGACGACCCAAAAAATGCAAATCTAAGTAAACAAAGAAATGGCTTCAGAAGAAGAAGATTAATATTTTTGAAATGGCCTACTCAGAGCCCAGATCTAAATCAAATCAAAAACCCATGGAATGACTTGAAGAGAATTTTTTACATCACAGAAACCTGCAGTTTTAACAGGGGAGTGTAGACTTTTTACATCCACTGTATATATTGCATTATTGACTTATAGAAAATGAATAGATCCCATAGATTGAAGAACACACAAGTCTCAATACATTTGATGTGTTATTATTCATGACATTTTTCAAATAATTTCTGAAATTAATGGATCATGTTTTTATATTTAAATGTATTAACTTTATGGTTTATACTTAAGATTTAAGATTTCGCGTTTTTCCATTATAATAGATGGGTCTGGCTATAGAAACTCATGACTTATAACTTAATACAGTTAGTGTTCAATTGTACACCTTTGACTAATGAGTGAAATTGGATTATATGTAGGGTTTCTTATATTTCACATCAATTCATCATGGAAGATGTGTCTGGGTATAGAAAAACATAACTGAGACTCCTTATTTCAGGCTGATGTTAAACAACACACGAGGAGCATTACAATTTATGTATACTTGAACACATGAAACCTTTTACTTATTTGTGAAATTGGTTTATATGTAAGATTTTCTATCATTTATATCATTACATTTATAGAAGATTGATCTGGGTATAGCAACACATGACTATTCAAGGCCTATGTTAAGTATGATATCCTCGGCCAGGGAAAATGTCACGGCATGAATATAATTTCAGTGCTTACCTATTTGCATTTTTTCAAGACACCTCTGTTATTGCTTTTTTCCTTAAGAGCTATTGCTTATTTACTAGGGCATGTACTTATTTGTTATTGCCTTTGTGCTATGGCATGTGTGCTACTCACGTGCTAAGCCATGTTATCTGGCTTTTGGCATACTTTTTTGGGGTGTTTTCATCTGAAGTCGTTAAACAGGTTTTTTGTGTGTCCTCAATGTGCCAGTCCTGCCTTTTACATATTTTGCAAACAACCGTCTCAAAACAGCGATCTGTTTAGTCATCTCTGTATGTTCATTGATCTAAAGTAAATACTTTATATATAGCATAACCCATTTAAAGGTAATCAGTCCTTCTTTGTTTACTGCTGATGCTGTGCACAGCCATGTTGATTTCATGTCACTTGCTGAACACGGACTTGAGGAGACCATCCTGAGTTCCCGTGTAGGAATTTCTAGTTGAGGGGGCATTTTCCTTTGGTTTTTCCTGGTGGGAGGTCGGGAATTACAAGTTATGATCTCTATTTGAATGCAGCATGTGCCCCTGGCCTGTGGACCACCATGAATTTTAGTGGATGAAGTGCCCAATATCAACAAGTGATCCGAGTGTTGGCATCCATGCAAAGGAGCCACTGGAGCAGATGTGATCGGAACAGGATAAAGGGGCCCACTAATAGGTAGATTCCAAGGGTGAGGACTGTCCATCATGTAAATAAGCAATATTGTGGAATATTTTTTTCCATGAGATACTGAAACTAGGCTGAGTGCGAATTAGCAAGTAATTTGTAGCTTGATGTGTGTAATAATATAAGCACTTTATCTCCCAGTGCGAATTCCCATAGCCGAGTCCTACTGTCGTACAGTCAGAACTGTGGTTCGGTTAAGTGGTTAAACCGCTCGACCAATCCATCTATTTGGGACTGGTAAAACACTTATGCGATCTGTTTTACTCCTAGTAATTCATATAGCTTTCGTAGTGTCCATGCCATGAATCTTATGCCTTGGTCCATCAGAAGTTCTTTCAGGATTCCAACTCGAGATTACTCTAAAGAATGTATGGGGTTAGAATTGTTTCAGAACTCCAGATAAATAGATTACGATCCACAAATAAATGTAGCGAGATTCACAAAATGAAACAAATTCGCAAATAAATAGAATGAGATCCACAAATAAAAAGTTATTTACAAATAAGTTTTTATGTCACAAACACAACTCTCAATGGCATTCATTTGTGGATTTTGAAACATTCTAGCATCAAGAGTGGACACACATCCACACATCAATTTTTATTTGCAAATCTCATTTTATTTATTTGTGAATTTAATTCATTTTTGTGAAACTCCTAACACATGGACTCATGGATCTCATTCTATTTATTTGTGAATTTGTTTAATTTTTGTGAGTCTTGCTACATTTATTTGTGGATCGTAATCAAATTATTTGGAATTATGAAACTATTCTAACTCCATAAGAATGCCTCTACAACACTGTGTACTGAGATGTTGCGCAGAAGGAATTCTTCCGCATTTTGTGTTGCATAATCCACCAGAGCTTCTCTAATGGTCCAATGAGGTCCATGGGAATTCTTTTGAAGAGGGCCTTGACTAAATGTGAAGGGCATGATGGTGCTTTTGGGGTAGCTAAAGGATTCACCAGTTGACATTTAAGTGACAAGTGACATTTAACATAAAAGTGGGCCATTACATGGTTAAGTGTTTGAGCCTCTTCTAGATGCCCAGATATTGGAATAGAGGATTGAGCCATATGGAAAAGTATATCCCTGCTGCTCTTTGGCACCAACAATTGGGTGGTTTCTTCTTTTGAGTCACAAAACCCATTCATCCTCAGGCTACCCCCATGCAGCTGCTACAAGCTCCTCAACGGCCTCCAGATCATAGTCAGCGGACATCTTTGTGAGCCGCAGTTAGACGAGCTGCAGCTGTAGGAACACCTGTCAGTCCTTGGCCTGCTCCTTTGTGATTACTTCAAAGCACAGCTGTTGTTCCTGGCACAGGTCGAGGGTGTTTTGGTCTTTCATGTGGTGGAGGCTGGCAAGGTACTTAATTATTGCACAGCGAGGAGAGATTTCCATGCAGTAGATCTCCTACTGAGTTTTGGCACCACTGTGAGTGTGTGTATAAAAGAGGACTTGGGAGGCAGGCAGATTTTGTAAAATCTGTTTTTTTTTTTTTTTTTTTTTTTTTTTTTAATTAGATGCAGTGAGACAAAAAATAAAAATTCGCTCTGATTTGTACACAGCAACCAGAGAAATAGGTTGAGAAAGCACCCTAAAGCCCCATTTGGATTGGTAAAATTTTGAGGGGGACATCTGTAATTACACATCTCTTCAGTGATTAAACTCTTGTATCCGGGCAGCAATAAAATTAAGAGTGAGTTTCTAGCGGATTGTATTTTCTACAAACCTGGATGTTTGCATGACATGTCATATGATCATGCTCCATTACGTCATGGCAATGATGTTCAAGTGGTTGAAGAGGGAATGGAGTAGAGAAGAGACGCTGACTCTTATTCCAGTTTGGGGTGAACCAATGTTCCAGCAACAATTTTAAAATGCAATAAAATTATACAAAGTATAAGAGAAGCATCCATTTTTTTTATTTCGTGACTTGGGAAGTGTTTAATGTCTGGGGAGGGTCACTGATACACACACTATGTGACTAAATAGCAGTAGCAGTAGTTGAACATGTGCATCTGGGGACTAAAATCATCAGACGAGTTTGGCGAAAAACAGTAGGTAACTCCAAAAAACACCAACATGGCTGATTCGGATGAAAAAAAAAAATCACAGAAGAGCACCTGTAAAATAGGAAATTATCCCAGAACGAAATGTAAATTTACTCCTGTCCGGGTAGGGCTTAAGTCTCCAACTCCGAAAACTGCCTAGAGAGACCAGTTGTGCTGAGGAAAGTGAGTCTCCAAATTACACAGTCTCATCATTGATTTAAGCTTAGATATCTGCTGCCAAGTTATTCATTTGTCTAGAGAGTATCTGGGACTATTAAAAAACAAACACAATGGTTAGGGCCCATGTATCATCAATACGAGGCTCTCAATTCAATGCACATCTCTATCGAACAATACATTCAAGACTGCAAAGTAAAGTAGGATATTCGTCATAAAATGTTTTCATGAATACTGTGAGTACAGTTTCTTGTGTAAATGCTCCTCCGAATGATTTATGAATAAATCTGTTCATATCCAGCTTGATAAATGAGGCATACTGATTATATTAAGAGTTCAAGGTAGGCCTGAAATGGAGGGTCTAAATCATGTGTTTCTATTGCCATACCTATCTTCTATTTATATTTACAAGAAACTCAACCACTATATTGTCTATATTGTCTTTACCAGCCTAGGGAGTCTGTCTTACAAAATATGCATTACACTTTCAAGTTATGTGCAAACAATGTCACTAACAGAGAACGAGATTCAAAGATTACAACAGAAAGTGGAAGAGGCTGAAGAAGCCCTTCAGAAGGCAGCACAGTATGGACTTCAGCTCCTGGATGACAAAATGGATCTGCAAAATAAGTTGGAAGATCAGCGAATTGAGATGACTGCTCTAATTGAGGTTAGCTTTTTTTTTTAAAGACAAAGATTTAAACATCCACACATTTAAAATTTGAATTGTTTATGCCTTCTATATTAGTGAGTGCAAGACTTTTGTTAAAATCTCTTCTTTGTACCTTTGTTTGGAAACCTGTAGATTGACACTTAAGTTATACTTCTGCATAACTCCAGCAATGTGAGGGTGTCGTACATTGACATTTGTACACGAGTCTTCCAATATGCATGCACAAAACATGAACATGGTCAATGTGACATGGACCAGACAAGAAAATACAGAAGAAGAGAATGTCGGGCATTTCCTTATAGTAGGGAGAATGAAGGGAAGAAGTAAAGTACTGGATGTGATAGAGTTGTGCACTTTGTAGTTGAAATTAATTTATTGCCACATTACACTAAAATATTAGTACTTTGTTGCAAAGTGGTTGCTGGAAGTTCATGATGTCTACAACAAGAAATTATTACTTTTTGCAGCATTGTGGTTCAATTTTAGTCCATTCTTTTTGTCAAATTGTGTTCCATTCCCCAACGTTACAAGGATCCCTCTGATGGACTTATATTTCCAATAAATTTTTAATGGTTTTCGAGTCAGCCTTCTTGAGTTATTTTGACTATATGTTAGGGGTCTTTGTCTTGTTGAAATGCCCTTCTTCTCTCCGTCTTCTCCTCGTTCAGTATATATTAAAATACATACGTGGGTGTGTGTGTGTGTGTGTGTGTATGTATGTATGTATAATATATATATATATATATATATATATATATATATATATATATATATATATATATATATATATATATATATACACACACTATATTACCAAAAGTATTCGGTCACCTGCCTTGACTCACATATGAACTTAAGTGCCATCCCATTCCTAACCCATAGGGTTCAATATGATGTCGGTCCACCTTTTGCAGCTATTACAGCTTCAACTCTTCTGGGAAGGCTGTCCACAAGGTTGAGGAATGTGTTTATAGGAATTTTCGTCCATTCTTCCAAATGCGCATTGGTGAGGTCACACACTGATGTTGGTCGAGAAGGCCTGGCTCTCAGTCTCCTCTCTAATTCATCCCAAAGGTGTTCTATCGGGTTCAGGTCAGGACTCTGTGCAGGCCAGTCAAGTTCATCCACACCAGACTCTGTCATCCATGTCTTTATGGACCTTGCTTTGTGCACTGGTTCACAGTCATGTTGGAAGAGGAAGGGGCCCACTCCAAACTGTTCCCACAAGGTTGGGAGCATGGAATTGTCCAAAATGTTTTGGTATCCTGAAGCATTCAAAGTTCCTTTCACTGGAACTAAGGGGCCAAGCCCAACTCCTGAAAAACAACCCCACACCATAATTCCTCTTCCACCAAATTTCACACTCAGCACAATGCAGTCCGAAATGTACCGTTCTCCTGGCAACCTCCAAACCCAGACTCGTCCATCAGATTGCCAGATGGAAAAGCGTGATTCATCACTCCAGAGAATGCGTCTCCACTGCTCTAGAGTCCAGTGGCGGCGTGCTTTACACCACTGCATCCGACGCTTTGCATTGCACTTGGTGATATGTGGCTTGGATGCAGCTGCTCGGCCATGGAAACCCATTCCATGAAGCTCTCTGCGTACTGTACTTGGGCTAATCTGAAGCTCTGTAGCAATTGACTGTGAAGAAAGTCGACGACCTCTTTGCACTATGCGCTTCAGCATCCGCTGACCCCTCTCCGTCAGCTTACGTGGCCTACCACTTCGTGGCTGAGTTGCTCTTGTTCCCAAACTCTTCCGTTTTGTTATGATAAAGCTGAGAGTTGACTGTGGAATATTTAGGAGCGAGGAAATTTCACGACTGGATTTGTTGCACAGGTAGCATCCTATGACAGTTCCACGCTGGAATTCACTGAGCTCCTGAGAGCGGCCCATTCTTTCACAAATGTTTGTAAAAACAGTCTGCATGCCTAAGTGCTTGATTTTATACACCTGTGGCCAGGCCAAGTGATTAGGACACCTGATTCTGATCATTTGGATGGGTGACCGAATACTTTTGGTAATATAGTAAATATATATATATATATATATATATATATATATATATATATACATATATACCGTTAATGAAATGTTGTTGTTAAACCCCTTGAATTAAAGCTGAAAGTCTACACTTCTACACTTGATTGCTTCATTTCAAATCCATTGTGGTGGTATGCAGAGGCAAAATTATGAAAATTGTCACTGTCCAAATACTTATGGACCTCACTGTATTTTTATCAGCATAGATTAGAAGTATGTCAAAATAACTTCCACTTCTGTCTTTCAGCCTTTACCCTGGTCATTCATTTCATGCTCCCTGTTGTCTTTTCCCTTTGAACTTTTTTTGTGAGTATCACTACATGCAAATGTAAATCTGGCAGAAGATTTTAGTTCGGTTTGGCTTACACGAACATTTTCCTTTCCAACAATGGACATAACATTAATTACATCTCTGATTGTATTGCTAGTTGTTGTTATGGGAACAATGAAGTGATGAAGTTGAATGAAAATAATCCATTTTATTTATTTATAATGCACCTTTCTTACACTCAAGGCGCTACAACAGTATAAAACAACAATAAAAGAAACAACACAACTCCATAATAGCAATCACAATAACAACAATGACAACAACTGTAAGATTATACCTTAAAAGCTTGACTAAAGAGATATGTTTTGAGTAATTTCTTAAAACAATCAAAAGACAGAGCATTCCTAATAGGAAGAGGCAGAGAATTCCACAACCTGGGAGCAGTACAAGAAAATGACCTCCCACCCATAGTTTTGAGTTTACAGCGAGGCTGGTACAGAGTAAGAGAACCGGCAGAGTGAAGAGAACGAGATGGTGTGGACACTGAGACCAAATTACAAATATACCCTGGGGCCAGCCCATGTACTGGTTTATAAGTTAAGATAAGAACTTTAAAATCAATACGTGATTGAACTGGAAGCCAGTGTAGTTTAGAAAGCACAGGAGTGATATGACTACCAGATGGTGTTATGTTAAAACACGAGCAGCTGAATTTTGCACATATTGCAGCCTGCAAAAAGTGAATTACAATAATCAAGATGTTATAAAGGCATGAATAAGCCTTTCTGCATCAGGCATGGAGAGCAACGGTCTTATGTGTGCAATATTCCGAAGATGATAAAAAGCTACTTTAGTAGCATTCTTAAAATGAGTGTTAAAAGTCAGCTGTGCATCAAAAATCACACCCAAATTCCGCACCTGCACAGAAGGGAAAACCTGGCAATCATCCACTGTAAGTTTAAAATTTTTACATCTATTTACAGCAGTAGAAGTGCCAATCAGTAGAACTTCAGTTTTTGAACAGTTTAACTGTAGGAAGTTCTGTTTCATCCAGGTCTGTATTTCCAGTAAACAATCAGATAAAGTTGAAAGTGCTGATGTAACATCAGGTTGAGTACTAATGTAAATCTGGGTATCATCTGTATAGCAATGATAACCCAGACCATGCTTTTGAATAATCTGCCCAAGAGGCAGCATATAAATGCTAAAAAGAGTAGGACCCAATACCGACCCCTGAGGGACACCCTGCCGCAATGGAACAGTCTAAGATCTGTTTGCACCAGAATAGACAAATTGAGTGCGTTCTGAAAGATATGATTCAAACCGTTTTAAAGCTACACCAGAAAGACCAATCCACTTATGTAATCTGTCCAGTAGTATAGTGTGACAAATGGTATCGAATGCAGCACTGAGATCTAACAAAAGCAAAATGCCACAAGCCCCAGAATCTGCTGCAACAAGGAGATCATTCATTACCCTCAAAAGGGCAGTCTCCGTACTATGTCCAGACCTAAACCCTGATTGAAAAGGTTCTAGTAGTCTGCTCGCAGAGAAATGATTTTGTAGCTCACCAACTACCACACGCTCAAGAACCTCACCAATGAATGGCAAGTTTGAAATAGGCCTATAATTTGACATGTCGGCAGAAAATGAGCTCATCTACATTCTCAGAACTGTGGAAACCCACAGAATAAAGGTCATGTTTTGACATCAGCATACCTGTTTAGGATATCCACATGGGAACAGTGGCTTAGTGGTTAGCACGTTCGCCTCACACACGGGGTTTGAATCCTGCCTCTGCCCTGCATGCATGGAGTTTGCATGTTCTCCCCATGCTGCGGGGGTTTCCTCCCTCAGTCCAAAGACATGCATCATAGGCTGATTGCCATCTCAAAATTGTCTGTAGTGAGTGAAGGGGTGTGTGTTTGTGTGTGCGATTGTGCCCTGTATTGGGTTGCCACCCCACCCAGGGTGTCCCCCGCCTTGTGCCCCGAGTCCCCTGGGATAGGCTTCAGGCTCCCTCACAACCCTTTGTAGGATAAGCAGTACAAAAATTGGATGGATGAATGGGATATCCACATGTTTCACCTCCTATAACAAACGTTTGGGGGTGGTATCTGTTTAGAGTATCTGTAGCTCTCAATGAGACTTCTGCACCTGTCAAAAGGTAGTTTGTCCCACTCTTCCTGAGCAAACTGCTCCAGCTGTCTCAGGTTTGAAGTGTGCCTTCTTCAGACTGCATGTTTCAGCATGATCAGACCTTCAGATCAGGGCTCATAAAAGGCCACTTCAGAATAGTCCAATGTTTTGTTCTTAGCCCTTCTTGGATGCTTTTAGCTGTATGTTTCACTCCAGAATGCCTTGATAGTCTTGAGATTTCATTGTGCAGTGCACAGATTCAAGGCACTCCGTGCCAGATGCAGCAAAGTAGCCCCATAACATAACTGAGCCTCCTCCATGTTTCATAGCAGTTATGGTGTTATTTTCTTTGAAAGCTTCATTTTTCATCTGTGAACACAGAGCTGATGTGACTTGCCAAAAAGCTCCAGTTTTGTCTCATCTGTCCAAAGGACATTCTCCCAGAAGCATTGTGGCTTGTCAAAATAAAATTCCAGTCTGGCTTTTTTATGTTTTTCTGTCAACAGTAGAGTCCTTCTGGGTCTTCTTCCATTGAGCCCATTATCGCTCAAAAAGAGACGGATGGTGCGATCAGACACTGATGTACCTTGACCTTGGAGTTTAGCATGTATCTCTTTGGAAGTTTTCCTTGGCTCTTTGTCTACCTTTTGCACTATCCTTCTGTTCAATCTGGGGATGATTTTCCTCTTGCAGCCACATCCAGGGAGATTGGCTACAGTCTCATGGACTGTAAACTTCTTAATAATATTTGCAACTGTAGTCACAGGAACATCAAGCTGCTTGGAGATGGTCTTATAGCTTATACCTTTAACTTGCTTGTCTATAATTTTCTTGCCTTTGCTTTCTCTGGTCCATGTTCAATGTGGTGCACACGATGATACCAAACAGCAGAGTGGCTACTTTTCTCCATTTAATTAGGCTGAGTGACTGATTACAAGATTGAAGGCATGTGTGATACTAATTAAAGAAAACAGTTACCTTGAAATATGACTATAATCTGAATATTTATAATCTTTTCTAGGGGTACCAACAAATCTGTCCGGGCCATTTTAGAATATCTTTTGTAGAATAAGCAAGAATTTATCTCTTTTCACAGTTTCTTTGCTTTACTCTATGACATACCAAAGGCATGCAGGTATACATGAGATAATTGCTTTTAATTTCGTCACTTTTCAGGAGGAATGAAACATTGTTTCAATGTGCTGTAAGGGTACAAACAAATTTGTCCTCATCTGTATATATGTTGTATATCTTGTATGGCCTCAATATTTCTGCTCTCAAAGTGTTCCTCAAAGAGTGGATTGTGATAACTTCACCCCTACCCTGTGGAAGTTGTTGGTGATGCCACTTGTTTTTGGGTTTTTCTTCACAGCTCTCACAATGGTTTTGTCCTCAACTGCTGTTGTTTTCCTTGGCCAACCTGATCAATGTCTGCTTGTTAGTTCACCATTGGTCTTTTTCAGGACATTCCAAATAGTACTATTGGCTATATTCAATGCTTGTGCAGTGGCTCTGATCGATTTTCGCTCTTTTCACAGACTCAAAATAGCTTGCATTTCTTCCATAGTCTTCGTGTTGGTTTATCTTTTTTAAAAATAAATGCAGTCTTCACAGGTGAAACCCAGGGCTCAAGCCAAGAGTAGACATTCAGAACTATTAATTGTTTAAACAATTAAACAATTTAAATCAATCTAACAGGGCACACCTGGCAACAAGAAACACCTGTCAGTGTCAGCTGCACTTTTCAGCACGTTCAAAAACTCAACGCAAATAAACCAACTGAAAAGGTGCCGTCACTAGCTCGTGGCTTTTGCCCCATTCAAGTTCAAGTTCAATGTTCATGCTCTGTGCATATATGTTTGTGTTGTGTGTGTTGTATACTCTGCCAGCTATGCCACTCTCTCTCTGGTTACAGCAGTTACTGATAGAGCAAAGAAACTCACATAAGTAGACTGGCAGTAATAAGACACAGGTGAGAATCATTACGTGTTACCTGCCAGTTCAGCCCACCTCCTCTCCATCTGCAGCTGAAATTTGACCATACTCCCACTGCCACAGTCTCATATTCATTTTTGTTCTCAAACCCAAATGTCTTCATTATACACTGATCAGCTATAGCATTAAAACCACCTGCCTTACTCTATATTAGGTAGGTGGTTTTAATGCTGTGGCTGCTCACTGTATAATGAAGACATTTGTGCCTTTGTGGCACCAAAACAGCTCTGACTCATCGAGGCATAGACTGCACAAGACCTCTAAAGGTGTGCTGTGGTATCTGGCACCAAGACATTAGCAGCAGATCCTTTGAGTCCTGTAAGTTGCGATCTCTTCCCCAGGTAAGCGACACACTTGTACCCGGCTTTCCAAATGACGTAAAAGAATTCGTGATTCATCAGACCAGGCCACCTTCTTCCATTGCTCCATGGTCAAGTTCTGATGCTCATGGTGCCCATTGTAGGTGCTTTCAGTGGTGGACAGGGGTCAGCATGGGCAGTCTGAAGGGTCTGCAGCTATGCATCCCCATACGATGCACTGTGTGCTCTGACCTTTCTCTTATAGCCAGCATTAACGTTTTCAGCAATTTGTGCTACAGTAGACCAGATGGTAGAGTAGATAGCCTTCACTCCCCATGTGCATCAGTGAACCTTGGGGGCCCATGAACCTGTCGTCGCTTCACCGTTTGTCCTTCTTAAACCCCTTTTGATGGGTACTAACCACTGCATACCGGGAACACCCCACAAAACCTGCCATTTTGAAGGTGCTCTGACCCAGTCGTCTAGTCATCACTATTTGGCCCTTGCCAAAGTCGCTCATCCTTATTCTTTTTTCCTGCTTCTAACACATCAACTTCGAGATCCGACTGTTCACCTGCTTCCTAATATATCCCACCCCTTGCCATTGTAATGAGGTAATCAGTGTTATGTACTTCACCTCTCAGTGGTTTTTATGTTATGGCTGATCGGTGTATAGCACAAACAAAACAATTGGCCTTGTCGTTCCAATACTTTTGGAGGGGACTTTACATGGAATTAGATTGACTATGAACCGCTGTAATTTAAGTAATTACATACAAATTACTAGTAGTTTAAACAAAAGTGAGTCAAAAATGCCTGCACCATCCTCAGTCATTTTTAGGATGATATGAATAACAAAGCTGTTATTGTATTACCTGTTTTTGCAAGAGCAGTAAACTGTTTTTGGAAACTGTTTGATTCAACACAGTGAACAGAGCAGGTCTAGCGTCACAGTGCCATCTATCTGACATATGTAAATTAGCAGATTTAACGCAATCAATGAGTTAATGAAAAATTTCTTAATGAGCTGGCAGATCAGATGAAAATCAAGACACTATGAGGCAAAAAGTTTGTGTACATCTGACCATCAATCCCATATGTGCTTTTTGAACTTCCCATTACAGATTTAGTCCAGACTTTGCAGTTATAATAACCTCCATTCCTGTGGGAACGCTTTCCACTAGATTATGGAGCTTGATTGTGGGAATTTGCCAATTCGGCCACAATAGCAACAGTGAGGTTGGGCACTGATGTCGGGTAATAAAACCTGGGGTGCAGTCTGTGTTCCTATTCATCCCAAAGGGGTTAAATGGGGTTGGGTTCTTCCCTGAGTTTTTGCACTCAAACCTTCACAAACCATGTCTTCATGGATCTTGCTTTGTACACATGGGCATTGTCAGGTTTGAGCTAGACCCCTTCATTCCAGTAAATGAAAATCTCAATATGTAGAAATTAAATAAATAATTCTGAAGATTTGTTAGGGTCATTATTATTTCATAAAAATAATTTATTATACAGGATGATTTTATGACACTACAACGATGTAACTCAGTCCGGTATTTATTTCACCAAAAACTACAACGGTACTGCAAAGAAAAGAAAACTGTAAAGAAAAATGTTGCCAGTAAGTGTTTTAACAACAGTATATAATTGTTATTTATAAGGGACCTTTCTGTGACCCAAGGGTGCGTGTTTCTAAAAATATGCAGGGATGAAAGAAATAATTCTGAAGATTTATATCAGCAGTTAGATTTACATTTTACTGTTATGTACAGTGCAGTGAAAAATATTTGCCTCCTCTTGATTATCTATTTTTGCATATTTGTCACACTAAATAGTTTCAGAGCCTCATACTAAATGTGAAACACACAACAGTTTTTAAATTATTGAAGGAAGGTTATGCAACGTCTATATCATGTAAAAATGTAATTGCCACTAAATGTAATATCTGATTGTGCCACATTTAGCAACAGCAACTGCAACCAAATGCTTGTGATAACTGGAGATCAGTCTCTCACATTGCTGTAGAAGAATTTTGGCCCACTCTTTTATGTAGAATTGCTTTAATTCAGCACATTGGAGAGCTTTTGGGCATGAACTGCCTGTTTAAGGTCCAGACATTCACCTTCAGGATTTTAGAAAGCAGAATTAATGGTTCTGTCGTTTATGGCAAAGCATCCCCACGCCATCACACTACCACCACCATGTTTGACTAGCTATGTTAGCTAAGGCATTCTACAAACAGAGGATAGAAAAATCACTTCAACAATGCAGACCTCCGTCGTGTATGGCAAAGCACCCAGACCAACACATGTACACCTGCAGTAACGACCATCTCACCAGCAGCAGCACCTCACACTTAACAGCCTCCAATAGTCAGTCACTTACTCTACAGATCGCGAATGTCACAAGCACACTGCATGGTGTAAGTTCAAGGAAAGCCCCCGGCCCAGACGGAATACCCCGGCCCAGACGGAATACCCAGACAAAATACTTCAGAGGCTGTGCCACTCAGTTGGCAAAGGTATTCACCACAATCTTCAACCTCTCTCTGTCCCAGTGTATTGTCCCAAAATTCCTGCATCATAGTGCCAATCCCAAAGAAGACAGCCATAAGCTGCCTGAATGATTACAGGACAGTCACACTCAGACCTATAATTGTGAAGTGCCTGGAGAGACTGGGCCTAAGGCACATTAAGTCTACCCTACCACCCACACTAGACCAGCACCAGTATGCCACACAGGGCCAAGAGGTCTACTGAAAATGCCATTGCCACTGTCCTCCACACTACGCTGCTCCATAAACAGTGAGGAACATATACTCACATTCCACTTTATTAAGAACACGTACACCTGCACATTTATGCAGTTATCTAACCAGCCAATCACGTGGCAGCAGCACAATGCAAAAAATCATGTAGTTACAGGTCAAAAGCTTTGTTTCCCTTCAAACATCAGAATGAAGAAAAATGTGATCTCTGTGACTCTAGCTGTGGCATGGTTGTTGATGCCAGATGTGCTGGTTTGAATATTTCAGAACCTGCTGATCTCCTTGTAATTTCACACACAACAGGTTCTAGAGTTTACACAGAATGGTGCGAAAAACAACTGTGTTTTTTGCAATTGCCACAGTTCCTGACTGTATAGCTGGTAATATTATGCCTGCCTTATTCTCCCTAAACCAGAAATGCTTGTCTTCCTGTAATTTTTAGGCTAACTTGATTAAATGGTCTATCATGGAATTCACGATTTCCTCTGAGTGTGTTACGCTGCCCTGTGACACAGCATGAGCAGCTGTTCAAAAAGATGCGGCTGGCTGGCTTCACGTTTCTCAGAGCAAGCATGTGATATCCTTTATCTTCCTAGATTGGTAGCTGTCGTATGATAGGGGACACCTGACTGGTGGGTGGGAAATGGCCAAGACTAAATTAGAGAGAAAATTGGGGATAAATCCAAAAAGAACAAAAAGAAAAGAATTGTACTGCAACCAGCCACTAGGAGGCCTCAGAGACATTTTGGCTTTTGACACTTTTGTGTCCCAGTTATGAAGTCCACCCATATATACAGTCATTAGTATATGCTACCACTTGGTAATACAATCAGTTGACACAATATGTCTTTTCACTTTTATGTTGATGAGACCCAACTTTATCTTTCGGAGCTGCATAGGTTGTCCACATTTGAGGACACTTTCACTGATGTTAAGCACTAGATACATTTTACACCTGAGCACATACAAAACTAAAGTCCTTTTCATTGGTCCAGCAAAGTTCTTGAACTTCTCACGCCTAATGTTAGGTCTGCCTCTAGAAACCTAAGAGTAATTTTTAATCAGGTCTGAGTTTTACAGCAAATCTAATTTCAATTCAGATCAATTTTTATTTGTATAGTGCTTTTAACAATGGGCATTGTCACAAAGCAGCTTTACAGAAATAAATACATTCAGGATGAATCCCTAATAAGCAAACCAGAGGCGATGGTGGCAAGAACAAACTGAGACGATATGACGGAATCCAAACATCCCAGATCACCACAAAACTCTATGCACGTGAATACTCTAGATCTGCTCCTTTACCAAAGAAAAAAAAAACTATTCACAAAAGGCTTGATTAAACAAATATGTTTTCAGCCTAGACTTATACACAGGGACTGTGTCTGAGTCCCGCACACTAATTAGAAAGCTGTTCCAAAACTGTGGGGCTTTGTAAGAGAAAGATCTACCCCCCGCTGTAGCCTTCACTATTCGAGGTACCAACAAATAACCTGCACCTTTTGATCAAAGTAAGTATAGCAGATCATAAAAGACCAAATGTTCACTCAATTACTGTGGCACGAGACCATTCAGTGCTTTGTAGGTCAAAAATAGTATTTTATAATCCATGCGAAATTTGATTGGAAGCCAATGCAGTGTGGATAAGATAGGGGTGATGTGGTCATATCTCCTGGTTCTAGTAATGACTGTTGCAGCTGCATTCTGGACTAACTGGAGCTTGTTTATGTACCTACTGGAACAGCCAGACAGTAACTGGAGGCATTACAATGATCCAACCATCCAGAGGTAACAAAAGCATGAACAAATTTTTCTGCATTGTGTAGTGACATTATATTTCTTATCAATATTTCTGTGATGAAAGAAGGCTATCCTAGTAATATTATCTACATAAGCTTCAAAGGAAAGAGTCAATAATCACACCAAGGTCTTTTACTGCTGCACATGATGAAACAGAAAGGCCATCCAGAGTTACTATGTAATCAGAAAGCTTACTTCTAGCTGCATGTGGTCTTAGAACAAATACTACTGTCTTGTCAGAATTAAGTAAAAGGATGTTAATAAGCATCCAGTGTCTAATGTGCTTTACACATTCCTCAACTTTATTAAGCTAACGTGTGTAATCTGGCTTTGCCGAAACATACAACTGTGTGTCATCAGCATAACAGTGGAAGCTAATACCATGTTTACAAATAATTTTGCCCAGACGTAGCATATATAAAGAAAAGAGCAGTGGGCCTTGCATAACACCAAACATTACCTTAGGTAAGGGATCTAGTAAACAAGTTGATGACTTTGATGAGGAAATTAGTGAAATTAGTTTGATCTTTCAAAGGGGAGTAAAACGTTCTGATCGTTGATCTGATATTGTTATGTTATTATCTATGGAGTTAGTTATAAAACTGTCTGATTTTAAATTAATACGCTGATTTTATTTTGCCAATTTTTCTATTGAAAAAATTCATGAAGTCTACATATAAAATATAATATAATGATTGTGTACATGTTTCTGTTGTGGTCTTATTCCTAGTTAAATTTGCTGCAGTATTGAATAAGAATCTAGGATTATCCAATTGATCCAATCATAGTTGTTAACTCTATGAGACTATTGATAAAACTATGTGCAGTAGCTGATGTGAATGTACGTTTGATGTGGTAGCATGGCAAGGTCCATACGTTATGATTAAGACAAATTTTAAATGAGATGAGATAATGATCTGAGATAGCTTCAGACTGTGGAAATGTGACTATATTTTCTATATTCAATCTGAATGTTAGTAGGAGTAGATTCAGTAGGAGTTAATCAGAATGTAATAGGACCCACTCATAACACTCCTATTACATTCTGATTAACTCCTACTGAATCTAGAATGGACACAACTGCTGTTCTCAGAGGGTCTTCCGGGTTATCAAAATTACTATTAAAGTCTCCAACAATTAATGCTTTGTCTAAAGAAACAAACAGGTTAGAGATGAAATCTGCAAATTCACAAAGTAATTCAGAATATGACCTTGGGGGTCTGTATATACTTATTATCGGAATTGACTGGGTAGACTTTTTTGTGGCTACATTAGTTAGGTTAGTATAAAGAGCTTCAGATGCGTTGAATTTATAACTAGGTTTTTGTGTGATGCCTAGATTATCATTATAAATAACTGCGACACCTCCTCCTCTGCCAGTTAGACGGGGCTGATTTATATAACTGTATCCAGGAGGACTAGCTTCATTTCATGCTATGTACTCATTTAGTTTAATCTGCGTTTCTGTTAAACACAGTACATTAAACTCCTGATCAGTAATAGTTTCATTAACAATGAGCGCTTTAGACGTAAGAGATCTAACATTCGACAGTCCTAGCTTCAGATCAGAGGTGCTGGCTGTGCATTCAGTATGATTTACAGTCAGGGCCATAAATATTGGGACATCGACACAATTCTAACATTTGTGGCTCTATACACCACCACAATGGATTTCAAATGAAACGAACAAGATGTGCTTTAACTGCAGACTGTCAGCTTTAATTTGAGGGTATTTAAATCCAAATCAGATGAACGGTGTAGGAATTACAACAGTTTGCATATGTGCCTCCCACTTGTTAAGGGACCAAAAGTGATGGGACAATTGGCTTCTCAGCTGTTCCATGGCCAGGTGTGTGTTATTCCCTCATTATCCCAATTACAATGAGCAGTTAAAAGGTCCAGAGTTCATTTCAAGTGTGCTATTTGCATTTGGAATCTGTTGCTGTCAACTCTCAAGATGAGATCCAAAGAGCTGTCATTATCAGTGAAGCAAGCCATCATTAGGCTGAAAAAACAAAACAAACCCATCAGTGAGATAGCAAAAACATTAGGCGTGGCCAAAACAACTGTTTGGAACATTCTTAAAAAGAAGGAACGCACCAGTGAGCTCAGCAACACCAATAGACCCGGAAGACCACGGAAAACAACTGTGGTGGATGACCGAAGAATTCTTTCCCTGGTGAAGAAAACACCCTTCACAACAGTTGGCCAGATCAAGAACACTCTCCAGGAGGTAGGTGTATGTGTGTCAAAGTCAACAATCAAGAGAAGACTTCAACAGAGTGAATACAGAGGCTTCACCACAAGATGTAAACCATTGGTGAGCCTCAGAAACAGGAAGGCCAGATTAGAGTTTGCCAAACGACATCTAAAAAAGCCTTCGTAGTTGTGGAACAACATCCTATGGACAGATGAGACCAAGATCAACTTGTACCAGAGTGATGGGAAGAGAAGAGTATGGAGAAGGAATGGAACTGCTCATGATCCTAAGCATACCACCTCATCAGTGAAGCATGGTGGTGGTAGTGTCATGGCGTGGGCATGTATGGCTGCCAATGGAACTGGTTCTCTTGTATTTATTGATGATGTGACTGCTGACAAAAGCAGCAGGATGAATTCTTAAGTGTTTCGGGCAATATTATCTGCTCATATTCAGCCAAATGCTTCAGAACTCATTGGACGGCGCTTCACAGTGCAGATGGACAATGACCCAAAGTATACTGCAAAAGCAACCAAAGAGTTTTTGAAGGGAAAGAAGTGGACTGTTATGCAATGGCCAAGTCAATCACCTGACCTGAATCCGATTATGCATTTCACTTGCTGAAGACAAAACTGAAGGGAAAATGCCCCAAGAACAAGCAGGAACTGAAGACAGTTGCAGTAGAGGCCTGGCAGAGCATCACCAGGGATGAAACCCAGCGTCTGGTGATGTCTATGCGTTCCAGACTTCGGGCTGTAATTGACTGCAAAGGATTTGCAACCAAGTATTAAAAAGTGAAAGTTTGATTTATGATTATTATTCTGTCCCATTACTTTTGGTCCCTTAACAAGTGGGAGGCACATATGCAAACTGTTGTAATTCCTAGACCGTTCACCTGATTTGGATGTAAATACCCTCAAATTAAAGCTGACAGTCTGCAGTTAAAGCACATCTTGTTCGTTTCATTTGAAATCCATTGTGGTGGTGTATAGAGCCAAAAATGTTAGAATTGTGTCGATGTCCCAATATTTATTGTGTCGATGTCCCAATATTTATTTTATGTTAATTAGGTTAATAAAACAAACTATCTGAGTATTTCTACATTTTTGTTTAACTCGTAAATTAAGAAGTTTTCCAGACTTAATTCCTCCATCTTAGGAAATCTAAAAAATTACATCAATTCTGTCTTTTTCTGACACAAAGAAAGTTATGCATGCTTGCATTTCCAAAAGGTTTCATTACTGTAATGCCCGTTTCTCATGTAATGCCCATACAGAACTCGGCTACCAGGCTTCAGAAGTGAACAAAGCGCTCTGCTCATATGACTCCAATTTCTTTACATTGGCTAGCTGTGAGCTACAGAATCGATTTCAAACTTCTTTTAATAACTTACACAGCATTATATGGTCTTGGCCCTAAATACAGTAGTGAGCTTTTAACTCTGCACTCTCCTGCTAGACCTCTCAGGTCATCTATCCTAGTTCTGTTGGCTGTCCCATCTGGTGACTAAAGGTGACTGTTGCATTGCAGTCAGGGCCCCAAAAGTCTGGAACAGCTTCAGTCTCAGTATAAAAGCCACTACTTCAGTCTCTGCTTTTAAATGTAATCTGAAAATGTTCCCGGGTGATTAACCTTTGACTCGCTTTTATGGCACCTCAGCTTTGCTTTTTAGCACATTCTGCTATTCAGCTTTAAGCTGTTTTAATTCTGTTTTTATTTGCTTATTTTTAGTTCTTTTGTTTTCTTATTTTTGTTACATTTTTCTGCTTATTCTCTATATTTTATAAATTAATTTATCTTATTTAGATCTTGTGTGTGCATATCTTCTCCTATACACTATGCAGCCAAACGTTTATGGACACCTGACCATCACACCCATATGTGGGCCTTCCCCATACTGTTGCTACAAAGTTGGAAGTACACAGTTGTCTAGAATGTCAAGAGTTCCCCTTCGCTGGAACTAAGGGGCCTAGCCCAAACCTGTTCCAGCATGACAATGCCCTTGTGCACAAAGTGAGGTCCATAAAGACGTGGTTTGCTAATGTTGGGGTGGAAGAACTCTAGTGGCCTGCACAGAGTCCTGGCCTCAACCCCACTGAACACCTTGGGGATGAATTGGAATGCTGACTGCACACCAGGCCTTCTCGTCCAACAGTGCCTGACTTCACTAATACTTTTGTGGCTTAATGGGCGCATCTCCACAGCCCCGGTCCAAAATCTAGTGGAAAGCCTTCCCAGAAGAGTGGAGGTTATTATAACAGCAAAGGGGTGATTAAATCTGTAATGGTTCAGCAAGCACATATGTCTGTGATTAGTCAGGTGTCATCATAATTTTTGCAATTACAGTGTATTTCATGCTCAGTTTTATTAACTTTGTTTTATTTAATCAGATGTGCTTACTTTAGCTTATTATTATTATTGTTATTATTATTATTATTACTATCTGTGTGAAAACATGCTGGTGGGTTGCTCTAAAATTGCCCCTAGGTATGAATGCATGTGCAAGTATGTACATAGTGTCTATTGTGTATTCCCATCTTGTCCCCCAATGTTCCTGGGATAGGCTCTGAAACCGCAATGACCCTGACCAGAACAAACAGCTCCTGCCAGTATAGCCAGTATGCTGTTCAGTCTTTGCTGTTCATGTAGTAATTTTTGTATGTTTTCTATCCTGATGCAATTGCACTGTGTTTCTCTGAATTGGACCTCATATTCTTCAGAAAGGACATGAAGTTTTTGATCTTTTTCAAATTCAGTTTGCTCTTTTCCAGTAAACAATTTGATCTGAATAATAAAGAATAAAGCTTTGAAAATTAGTAATAAATGTAACATTAACAGGGCTTGGAGCAAGAAAAATATTCACTGCAGAGAGAAGTGGAGCTAAAGTGCCGCATGCTGGTCAGCCTTAATTCAGAATTTGATGATGTTAAAAACCAGCAGAAACATCTGTTGGAACAGCAGCAAACAATGTTGGAGAGGAATCATGCAGTGGAATGCAGTGAACTCAAGAACAAGGTCAGAATATAATCTTGCAACATAATCCTTTATCTTTTCTAAGTACAGTTTCAGTAAAAATTTAGAACACATAACCTGACACTATTAAGTATACTATACTATACTATATACTATATTACCCCTATACTATACTATACTATACTATATTATATTACTTAAATAACTTGACACTGTTAAGTATACTATACTATAGTATATACTACACTATATTACCCCGAAGACCACTGGTCAGAAGGGGTTAGACGCTTCCTTTCAAGCTTTTATTTGTTTTAGGTTTCTACAGTTTAATGCTTGACCAAAACATGATGTCTAGATTACAGGTTTCAAACTCAAGGCCCGTGGGCAAAATACAGCCCTCTGCCCAAAATTCAATTGAATCATATTGAAATGGCCCATAATACAGCACTACTCAACATTATCTAGAATTCCCACCGTATCGTAACCACCACTGGTTACGTTTGATGAAGCCAGATCTGCATGTTAAAAATGCATTGGGTGTTGGCCTGTAGTATGATTCAGTAATTGACTCCAGATCCTGAAATTCATTACCCAGTGTAGAAACATATTGATATGTTGAAAAAGAAAAAAAATGTTTTGCCCATGCTAGTTGAATATTTGGATAGTGCACAGAAACATCTGTTCAAGGCAAAAAATTTAATGACTTGATGTATGTTCATCATGTTCTTAAATACTTCACTCTCAGAAAAAAAGGCTAACTTTCACTGGGATCTTTTGTACCTTTAGTGTCTTTTTAGTAAAAGATATTAGTAATCTAATACCTAGAAAGGTGCATGTAGTGTACCTTTAAAGCATTACTATAAAAGCTAATTAATGTGGTCCTTAAGTCATTTTTACTCCTACATTCCTTTTACCATGTATAAGATAGATGTACCCTTCAGTTTATCACCCCAATGACAATGAATGGTACAATTTAGCACCCGTTTTTCTGAGAGTGTTCCTTTTCTTTATTATTATGTCTCTAGGCAGCATTTGGCTTCTTATATGCCAGTTTCTTCTTTGGATTTTCCGTTGTACTTTAAAAGCTCCAGGAGTTAGGATCTTGCACCTGTAGGTGCCATCTTAAAGCGGATTCACTCATTGTAGTACTTAATATATATATAGTGATTGAAGTGTAGAATTTCTGCTTCAAGGGGTTTAACAAAAATATCGCATTAACCATTTAGGAATTACAGCCATTTTTACATAGTCCCTCCATTCTGACAGGCTCAAAAGTACAATTGACTGACAATTGACTGATAAGCAGTTTCAGGTGTGGCCTGTTTCCTCTTTATTTCATTACAAATTAAGGAGATAAAAGGTCTGTAGTTGATTCCAAGCATTGAATTTGCATTTGTTAGCTGTTCATGGGAGTATGTGGTCCAAAGAGATGTCGATTCAAGTGAAGGAGGCCATCTTTAGGCTGAAAAAACAAAACAGACCTATCAGAAAGATAGCAGAAACTTTAGGAGTGACCAAATCAACAATTTGGTACATTCATAGAAAGAAGGAACGCGCCGGCAAAGTCAACAAAACCGAAAGGCCCGGAAAGCCACGGAAGACAATTAAAGTGGATGATTACAGAATTATTTTCTTGGTAAAGAAAAACCTGTTTACCACAACATCTAGCCAAGTGAAGAACACTCTGGAGGAGGTAGACGTATCACTGTCACAGTCTACAATCAAGAGACGCCTTCATGAATGTAAATACAAACAGTTTACCTCAAGATGCAAACCACTGATAACACTCAAGAACAGACAGGCCAGATTAGACAGATTAGACTAAATAACCTCTTTAAAAAAAAAAAAAAAAAAAAAAAAAAAAAAAAGTCTGACCAGTTCTGATGTAAGATTAACTTGTACCAGAATGATTGGAAGAGAAGAGTTTAGAGAAGGAATGGAAGGGCTCATGATCCAAAGCATAGCACATCATCTGTAAAATATGTGAAGGCAGTGTTATGGCATGGGCATGTATGACTGCCAATGGAACTGGGTCACAGGTGTTTATTGATGATGTGACTGCTGATAGACATAGCAGGATGAATTCTGAAGTGTATGGAGTGATACTTTCTGCTCAGATTCAGGTAATTGCTCCAAAACTGATAGGCCGGCTCTTCACAGCACAAATGGATAATGACCCAGAACGTACGGCGAAAGCAATCCAAGATCTATTTATGGCAAAGAAATGGAATTTTCTTAAATGGCAGAGTCATTCACTTGACCGCAACCCAATTGAGCATGCTTTTCACTTACTAAAGACAAAACTAAAAGCAGAAAGACCCACAAATAAGCATCAACTGAAGGCGGCTGCAGTAAAGGCCTGGCAAGGCATCTCAAGGGAGGAAATTCAGCATTTGATGATGTCTATGGGTTCCAGACTTCAGGCAGTCATGGACTGCAAAGGATTTGCATCCAAGTATTAAATATAATCCTAATATTTATGATTATTAGTTTGGCCAATTACTTTTGAGCCTGTGAAAATTGAGGGACTACGTAAAAAGTGGCTGTAATTCCTAAGTAGTTAATGCAATATTTTTGTTAAACCCCTTGAATTAAAGCTGAAAGTCTACACTTCAATCACATCATGATTGCTGCATTTCAAATCCATTGTGGTGGTGTACAGGGGCAAAATTACGAGAATTGTGTCACTGTCTAAATTGTTATTATTGTTAATATTATTGTTAAACTTATGGTCCTGACTGTATATTGATTTAACGAATTAATTATTTAATAATTTAATACATTTTTTTAAATATCATAGGAGCATTTATTTATTTAATTTTAACAGCATTCCATGGCCGAGTTTGGGTTGTTCAGTTTCATGTAATTATGTCCTGCTCAAGCAACAAGCAGAATCAAATAGTGTGGCAAAGAGTGAGGGAACTTCACTGCACTTATTCTCAATAGGATGCTTTATTGTAAGGGAGGTTGATAAAATTACACAAAACATGTTGCAAAGTTAAACTCATGTTCATGCAGTTATGCAGTTCCTGCAGGGGGAGCAAAACTGTATTGCTTGTTTACATTTATGTGGAAAATTATGACAGAATTGAAATAAAGAACTGAAATTAGTAAAAATGAAACCATTTTTCATGTTTTAGAATAGAAAAAGTGCAGAAACGTCCTATTCTACTTTCAGAGACTAGTTTATTAATCATGAGAATAGATATTAATCACTAGAATAGAATATGTTTTAAAAATTAATAGCCTTAGTTTATGGCCCTTCAAAAGCTTAAAAAAATGCTGACCTGGCCCCAGCAGTTATAAAATGATCGAGCTTTTAGATGAACATCTAAAATATTCTTTCCCTTTAATGTAGCATAATGTTACATTGTACATAATCCATGCTTTATATATTCCAATGCCGTAGTTACAAACTCAATCATCCCCCCCCCCACATTCTCTGTAGGTGAACAAAATGAAAGGGGATCTAGAAAAGGCTCAGCTTCTTGAGAAACAGCTGAGACATAAATTGGAGTTGCAGTCTCAAACTTTAACCAACAAAACTGAGGAGCTTCGCAAAATATCCGAACGTGCCCATGAAACTATGTCTTCAGAGATCTTGGAGCTACAAATCCAGAAGATGGACTTGGAATCATCTATGGTAAAGTTGTTTTTTTATCTTGCATATTTTTAGCAAACTGAAAGCATTTTGAATGGTTCTTGAAAATTCAGTGCATGTAATGAAAGTTTGTAATTTATATAGACATGTAAACACACGCATATAGTGATAACCCCACAATAGAAAATATGACTATGATAGCATCCAATGATTGAAATCATAACTGCATTTTACTTATAATGCACTTATCTAGACTCAAAGTGCTACAGGACTAAAAAGTAAAAAAGCAAGAATATCAACTTATAAAAAGAATATAGATTAGTTACAACATAAAAATACATGTCAAAGCAATAGCACATAACATGAC
Source organism: Pangasianodon hypophthalmus (assembly GCF_027358585.1). Lineage (NCBI taxonomy): Eukaryota > Metazoa > Chordata > Actinopteri > Siluriformes > Pangasiidae > Pangasianodon > Pangasianodon hypophthalmus. The sequence continues at coordinate 12,675,634 of NC_069716.1, read as the reverse complement.
AGATGATGGTAGTAACAGCAACCAGAGCAGACTAAGTGCTGATTTTAAAAGCATTTCTAAAAAGATGGGTTGTAAAACTGAAGAGACTGGGTGCATTTTTTTTAGCTCCTCAGGTAGATTGCTCCAAAGTTCCCACAACTGGATCTGTTGCTGATTGTTTTTGCCCTGCCATAGATACAGTGGATTTTTAAAAAGTCTACACAGCCCTGTTAAAATTGCGGGTTTTTGTGATGTAAAAAATGAAACCAACATAAATCATTTCAGATCTTTTTCCATCTTTAATGTGATATAGCAACCAATACAATTCAAGTTAAAAACAAATAGAAATATTTTAGGGAAAAAAGAAAAAAAATTACAATAACCTGAAGTGTGCACATAATTGGCCATGTAACTGTGCTCAATCACATTCAAAGTCATGTTCAAAAGTACTTATCATACACCTGTCATCAGTGGTGTGGTTCTGATTAACCCCAAATACAGATTAGCTATTTCTGTACGATTTTGTTGACATCATCTTGGTTTCATCTGGTGTTTGAAGCCATTGCCTGCAGAAAGCTTACAAAGCATGTATGGGATCTCACTGTTGAAAGGTATTGATCAGGAGAGGGGTACAGAATAATTTACAAAACATTTTATGTACCATGGAGCACCTTGGAGGCTATCACTAGTTGGAGAAAATTTGGCACCACAGCAGAGGTTGCATCACAATAAATCATTATCCATCACATTAATGGACAGGGTTGTTCCATACACAGAAAACAAAAGGAAAAAGAAAGTCATACAAGGGATGCCTGAGTCTGATGAAACAGATTAACACAAATGCTAGCTACTGTCCAGAGTCTATATTATCCAAAATCCTGACAGGACCCCCGCCCTCCTAGGAAAGGTGCCTGACGTTCCTCTGGGGAGGATCAGGACGGCGTTGATGGAAATCCCAAATTGGGGGGGGGGTGGTGGGCTGCGCTGGCGGTTGGCCTGAAGCTGTTGGTGCAGAGAGACCTCTCTGTCTGGTCATTGCACTCGGGAGGGAAACCAGAGGAGAGGATGACTGATGCCCCAGTCAGCCGGAAGAATGCTCACAGAACTGGGAGGTAAACTGCGGCCCCCAGTCAGACACCAGGTCCTGTGGGAGACCATAGATTAGAACACACGTGTATACATTAATTCAGCAGTAACTTGAGCAGAGGTGAGTTTAGGTAAAGGGATCAAATGGCATGCCTTGGAGGATCTATCATTTATCACCTGAATGACTGAATTACCTTGAGAGGTGGGTAGTTCTGTTATAAAATCTAGCGATACTTGGGACCACAGTCATTTGGGGATGGGTAGAGGACGGAGTAGTCCCTGAGAATGTTGTCAGGGATCTTTGCTCTGGGCACAGGCATTGCACCTAGGTGCCTAGCGATTGTGTCTGTCAGACAATTCCCCAGTGAACTGGGGCTATAATGATGGAACTAGGGACAATGGGTTCAGGCTTTCAGGTTAGCTGTGGTGTCCGAAACAGTCTGGAAAATGCCGTCCAGTTTGAGGTTCTTGGAAACAGGCTAGTAGGAGAGGGTAGACTGAAATCTGTTGAAAAAGATTTTTAGCCCACCTCGTCTGACGGGCGTTTAGTCTCTCGCTTGGCCTGCTCGATATATTCAAGATTCTTGTGGTCAGTCCAACCAGTGCCTCCATTCCTCCAAGGCCAACCTGATGGCCAGCATTTTTCTGTTACTAATGTTGTAATTCCGTTCCGTGAGGGACAGCTGGTGTGAAAAGACGACACATGGGTGGAGTTTGTTGTCAGATGACTGCTGAGACAGCACCTCTCCAACACCCACCTCTGAAGCATCCACCTCTACGGAGAAGGGGAGGGCTGGGTCAGGCAGGACTAGGACTGAAGTAAATCGACTCGAGCTCAGAGAAGGCCTCCTCCACTTCGGCGGTCCAGATGAACTGGGAAGTTGTTAACGTACTGGGAAGTTGTTAACGATTCCTCAGGAGGTGTTGCAAGACTTTCTGGTCTTGACTGACATGTTCATGGAACTTGGAAAATATGAGGATGTCATCTAAGTAAACAAAGACAAAGTGGTTGAGCATGCCAAGCAGGACATCATTGATGAGGGCCTGGAAGACCACTGGGGCATTTAACAAGCCGAACGGCATGACCAGGTCCTGGTATTGACCTGTTGGGGTGCTGATTGCAGTCTTCCACTCATCTCTGTCCTTGATGCGGACCAGGTTCTAGACATTCCTGAGGTCCAAATTCATTTACACAGTGGCTTCTTGCAGTAGCTCAAAAGCAGTGGAGATGAGTGGAAGAGGGTAGCGATTCTTGATAGTCACCTTGTTGAGGTCCCAGTAATCTATGCAAGGACCTGCTGGGGAGGTGGAAGGGTGAATGATTCCAGCAGCCAGAGAGTCACTGATGTGTTCTTCCATGGCTTTGGTAAGATAAGATAAACTTTACTGATCCCACAGTGGGGAAATTCACTTAAAGTTAAAGTGCAGGAAGAAAAAAAAGGAAGGAAGAAAGAAAAGTTAAAACTATAACTATATATACACCCTTAGGAATAATAAAAGAAATAAAATTTATAAAATATTGCACATATGAACATCACAGTAATGCGGTGCTGTAAGAAATAAAATTATGTAAAATTATAAAATATTGCACATTTGAACATTACTGTAATGCGGTGTTGTAAAGTCTGTTGGTATGACCTGCGGTAGCGCTCCTTCCTACACTGGGGGTGTAGCAGTCTGCTGCTGAAAGAGCTACACAGGGTCTCCACAGTCCCATACAGGGGGTGAGAGGTGTTGTTCATCCTGCTAACATCCTCCTCTCACCCACCACCTCCACAGAGTCCAGTGGGCAGCCCAGGACAGAGCTGGCTCTCCTAACCAGCTTGTTCAGTCTCTTCCTGTCCCGCTCTGCACTGCCTCTCACCCAGCAGACTACAGTGTAGAGAATTGCGGAGGCCACCACAGTATCATAAAATGTCCTTAATAATGTCCTGCACACTCCAAAGGACCCTAGTCTCCTCAGCAGGTGGAGGCGACTCTGGCCCTTCTTGTACAAAGAGACAGAAAAGATTCTTCCTCTAGGGAGGCTAGGGAGCAGGTCATTGGAGCAGTTGTAGGAGTGGTGAGGAGGGAGCCTGGTTGCTTTTTTCTTGTTGAACACCTCCTTCCGGTCATGACACTTGGGAGGGATTCAGGAAAATGCGGGAAGTTCCAGACACTCGGGAGAAGGCGGCGAAGGTGCGGAGGCATGGCAGGTGGGACTCAACTCAAGCACTAACCCAGTGGACCAGTCTATGTGAGGGTTATGGCAGCTTAGCCACAGGAAGTCTAGGACACTGGGAAACTCAGGAGAATGAATAACTTCTCTTGGTGGTTACTGATGGACAGGTGTATAGGAGTGGTGAGGTGGTAAACACTACCATTGCCCAGGGGACTTCCATCCAGGGCAGTAACTGTTAAGGGTGACTCAAGGTTGACTGGGAGATATAGAGGTTTGGAGCATGGACAAGTCCATAAAGTTGCTGTGCTGTTGCCCACTCCAATAAATGGAGGTAGAAAGGAGGACCCCAACTCTGGGAGACTTTGGGGTGATGGTGGGTTTATCAGAGCCCTCCCTCCTCTGGACAGGACTGGGCTTTTCCTGGTTGTCTAGTAGAATTGAGAGGTCGAGCAATGTGTTGAGCAAAAGTCCCTCTCCATGTCCCTTGAGAGACCGTTCTTAAATGCCACGATGAGTGCCTCCTGGTTCCACTGGCTCTCAGAAGCCAGTGTATGGAAAGCAATGGTGTACTCTTGTTGTACTCTGTACTTTGGACACTGGCCACTGACTAGATGGTCAAAGACCCTTCTCATCTCCTCTGTGAGAGCTTGGTAGTTGAAGCACTGGGGACCCTGCCCCCGTGACCCAGGATAGTGTTTTTTTTTCCAGGGGGATCTGCTCTTTTGGATCCATCTTGTTGGCTTAGTCCTACTGTACGGGTTGGTTAACTTGGATGGGAATTGAACCCAGCTCATGTTGGTGATGAAACAACAACTTAATGACTGCTTCACAAGATAGTGTAAGAAAAATTGAAGAGGCGTCGAAGATCTTGATGAAGAAAATGTTTACAGCACAGCAGTAACATGAAGCACCTTGTATCCACCAGAGTAGGAATGTATGCTGATCATTTTCTCAAGCGTTTTATACTAGTTCACCCTAATCTTCCCGCTTACAATGTAAATGAGGTTTTGTCTCGATATAAATTAAGAACGTGTTTCGTCTTAATATAAATTAAGATGTGCTCTCCCAAACGGTAAGGTGATAGGATTATCTAGAGTCAGAAAGACATTGGACTTTGGAGTGGAAGCTGGGTCGGGGCAGACCACATTTCTTACACTAGGCTGGACTCAATTGCAGAGAAACTCCAAGAGACAGAGACAGGGGAAGAAACAGAAAAATCTTTACTTCAAAAGGTTCCACCAAAAGAGCAAACAGAGATCCAAAAACAATCCAACCATTAAACAGAAGTCCAAAACAACAAGTAATCAGGCAAAATTTGCAAATGATCCAGAGGCCAAAAATAACAGAAGACTCCAAAAAAAGTGAAAATCACAAAATATCCCAAAAAGACGAAATCTTTTATGATTTTTAAAAGTCAAAAGGCATGCAGCAAAAGATAAAGCACTAGTAACAAATGGCAAAACAGTGCCTTGGTACAAACATGAGGAACACAAGGACTGAGCAAAGAACAAAGAAAAGGGAAAGTTTAAATAGTCTAGTAAATCAGAGACAGGTGAAATGTCTGTTCCATCTAGTGTCCAAAGTCTATATTGTCCAAAATCCTAACAAACAATATTTACTAATTGATCAAACTATCAAAAACATTAAAACGTATTTTAAACACCAGTCTTGGAACTGTGCATTAATAATGACTTTGCTGCTGTCTTCGTTCTTCAATCTATCATATGGCAGAGTTAAATTTTAATCCTTGCTCGGAATGCCCTGTAGCGTTCACTTGCACATGCATAATCAAACACATCTAGTTGAACTCTTGCTGAAGCAATTGTCCTGGGATTCTGCATCATCATCTCAGTCAGGTGACTTCTGAGTAGGGTTTTAATGTTATTTTCTAGGCTGAAACTGCACTCAGCTGCCACACTGGAAACAGGTACAATGAGTGCCACATCTGCAACAGTTCTAAAATCTGGCAACATTTTGCTGTGGACAGTAATCAGAAATTGGCAGTACTGTGCTTTACCAGCAGAAAGTCCCTCTGCATGTCTTTTTTTGCAGCAGCAGTGGCAGAACTCCGTCCTTTGGTGTACCATAATATTCGCTGATGTACTCCAACGCCTCAAACTTAGTGTTGTCGTGCGTTACCACAATCAGGATAATGAGAAGCACTGAGTAATGTGTCGAGGTCTGCAATGATGACTACATCTTTGGCAGAGAATCTTTTTTTGATGGACTTTTTAAAAGTGGAGATGTCCGTGTAAGACTGCAAAGCTCGCTTGTCTGTATGAGTCTGAGAGATGCCACAGAAATTACCGTCTTGTACTGCCTCACCTGGCCTTTCCAAAATGTCATTTAAGCTAGCTAGTATCATGTTTATGATGTGCTGGATGGAAGAAATTTTCACATCCTCTTTTTGGAAGACCAAATTCATTCTGTTTCCTACTGCCAGAACATCAGTGAGCAGGTGAATAAGGGCTAGAAACTTGTAATTGTGTTTTCAAAGCTTCTTCCTCTCCTCATTCATTTTGGGGGGGCTTAAGGTTTCTTCCTCTCCTCATTCAGTGGTGCTAATTTGTTTTCCTGGGGTGGAATTCCAATTCACATTCCCCCACGGACTGCCCTCAGGACTGGGACAAATTTCGCATGTTTATAAAATGGCTAGATCATGAACCTGTACTCCAAAGTATGATTTTACAAAGAATGATTTTACAATGAATTTGACACCAAACATGACCTAGTTGTTCTGTTCCCGGTGCCTTTCAGAAAAACATGGGGATAACACATTCATGAAGCATGCAATCATCACACAAACAACACATTGTATGAAAAATGAGATTATGAACATTCTGTGCAATTTTCAGATTTGATGTCTTTCAAAGAAAAGTGTGTTTGGTGATCTAACCCCAGAGGTTTGGATGACTTTCTCTCCCATTGTCTGCATGGAGAGACAGTCTTTAATGACTCTGCCACCCAGCAATCCCCCCCACACCTCCCCGCCCCCGGAGTCTTAGGTGTGGTGGCTATCCTGGTCATTGGTCTTGCAGATAACCTCATGTGGGCTTCAGATGGGAATTTATGAGCATCCCAGGTAGGCAGAAAGTGGAGTTTATATAAACAAGAAGTGTCCAGGTAATATAAAGTTAAAGGTAATATTTAGCAGTTATATCGCGGACACAGTTCCTACAGTAGGCATATTACAGATGAGCATTTTTTTTAAGAAGTGGTATAGGGATGTATTCAAGTCAAGGTCCTAGTCTTGGAAATGTGTTTATGTAAATAATGTAAAAACAGAAGTAAGTGTCACAAAGCTAGATAAACAAGTAGACGGAGAAGAAAGTATGGTTAAGTCAGTGGTGTCAGAGGCAGCAGCAGAGCTAATGCTACTATTAGTCCCCTTAATGTTGTTAGTGAAAAAGTTCATTAATCTATTACAATGTTCACTGAATATTTACTGTATACTGAGGGACTAACGATAGGCTTTAAGAGCTTTTGCTTGTGAAAAACAGAGTCTTAGGGTTACTGGAGCAATCATTTTTCTAAACCAAGAATAATATGATGACTTAGCAGCTTTAAAAGCATTGTTATAGTCAATCAGATGCAAGACCACCCCCTAGGCTAGTGTGAAAATATTTATAACCAGGAGGAGAAAGCAAGTTTTGATATAAAATGTCACTTGTTGGCACTATATTTCACTAGTATTTTGTCCATAATGACATCACAAAGAAACACCCCTTTATTATTTATAGATCTATAGATTCATGTTTAGGTAACCAATACAGACGGTTTCAGGGAAATGGTTCCTTGGAGTTGACGCCAGTTTTTGCAGAGGTCGCAAGATCTTATTATTTATTCCTTGAGAAGTGATCAGACTGGCACAGATTCAACCAGAAAGATATAATTCCATCACCACGTATCGAGAAATGGCAGAGTGAGCCCCTGTGGATATTTATCCATTTTGGATGTCATATCAGTTTTAAAATGCATACTATTTATAATGCAAGTGTACCTTCCATGCAAGTGTACCTTAAGAATATAAAACCATTTCCAATGGAGGCCTGTGTTCCAAGTATACCAATGATGGATGAGTATCCCCCAAGGCAGATGAAAAACAGAATGGCACATAGAATTAGAGCCCATCACAACATCAAACATCATTGTCAATCAAGTTAGTCCATAAACTCCAGGAGAGGAGGCAGCAATCACTCATTCAAGCCAAAAACAAGCAAGCACAAAATAGCTTAACAAGCAAATCAGAGGACTGCGAGCCTGTGATCCACAAACTGGTTGTCTGTCCTTTGTCATTTGGCATTTACAGATTAATTTTAAGCTTAAGATCTTGACTAACCCAAGATAAGTGCATTATAAACTATAAAATGAGGTGACCCAGTGATTGTTAAGGCAGATTGTCTTTATATATACATGTCTGATTTAAAGGCTTCCGTGGTTTAAGGCAAAGGTGTCAAACTCATTTTAAGGTAATGAGCCACATTACAATTTGTCCAATGTCATATAGGCCAGACCAAAAAAAAACCCCCATCAGTTTCAATTACACACCAACAACTCCTCTTAAATGTGTTCATTTATCAGCATTTTTCTGCAAGGTACATTCTCGATGTGCGACTGGATTGAACATATAAACCTATAACATAGATGAACAGATTGCAATTCATTACAAAGAAAACAAATTGGGGGTTGATGTGGACTTCAACAGGGGTGAATGCCATGTTTTTTTTTTAACTACTTTTTATTTCCACAAAATGTTTACACACAATAAATAACAATAAATATAGCCACAAGTGGCATTCTGCGGGGTCCAAGCAACCTTTGCAAATAGTGCCCTGAGTGTGAAGTTCATGCCAAGTTATATAGAACAATAACGCAACCATATATGAATATACTTATCAAGTTCTGTGACAATAGCTCATGCCTACTGAAATCTGATTGGATGAAGGTGGCCTTGTTTGTAAACTAAACCAGTAATCATTCCTAAGAAACAGCTATTTGAATGCATCTCCACACCCTATCTATGATCGGGCCCCAAACTTGGTAGACCTCCTCAAACCTGTTATTTGAATCTATGCAACGGTTACAACTGTTGGAATAAACCAGGCACTTCCCTCTAGAATTAACACATTAATACAGTTGGGTCCATAAATATTTGGACAGTGACACAATTTTCATAATTTTGCCTCTGTATACCACCACAGTGGATTTGAAATGAAGCAATCAAGATGTGATTGAATTGTAGATTTTCAGATTTAATTCATTGGGTTTAACAAAAATATTGCATTGACCATTTAGGAATTACAACCATTTTTTACAGAGCCCCTCCATTTTTACTGGCTAAAAAGTAATTGGACAAACTAACATAAATATAAATACAAGGATTATTTTTAATACTTGGATGCAAATCCTTTGCAGTGAATGACTTCCTGAACTCTAGAACCCATGTACATCACCAAATGCTGAGTGCCTTCCCTTGAGATGCTTTGCCAGGCCTTGTAATTGGGTTGAGGTTAGGTGACTGACTTGGCCATTTAAGAACATTTCATCTAACATTTCTGCTATCTCTCTGATAGACCTGATTATCAAGACTGCACATTGCACTACGTATTGAGGACCGCATATTGAAAATTCCCATGAACAGCTACCAAATGTAAATTCAACACTTGGAATCAACCCAAACCTTTTATCTCCTTAATTTGTCATGAAATACTCAGGAAACAGGCCACACCTGGCCATGAAACTGCTTATCAGTCAATTGTCCAATTACTTTTGAGTCTGTCGAAATGGAGGGGCTATGTAATAAATGGCTGTAATTCCTAAAGGGTTAATGCAATATTTTTGTTAAACCCATTGAATTAAAGCTGAAAGTCTACACTTCAATCACATCTTGATTACTTATTTTCAAATCCATTGTGATAGTCAACAGGGGCAAAATTACGGAAATTGTGTCACTGTTCAAATGCCTGACTGTATGACTTAGCTACTGCATCAGTAACTATGTTTAGCATGATCAGGCTAACAATTCCCAAGAATCTGTGCAAACAAATGGGTTACAGCTGTTTGAGTAAATAAGGCTTCACCTCCCTAGATGTTCTCAACATGTTTTTGAAAATTATTGAGGTTCACACACTCCTGAGTAGTTTGATACCAACTTTGTGAGGATATGCTAATCAAAAGATGAATATGAGATGATAGTTCAGAATTTCAGCTTTCATCTTCTGATATTTACATCTAGATATGTTAAACTACTTAGAACATTGCATCTTTGGTGGCAGACCACCCAATTTTTAGGTAAGTACAAATATATGAATAGTCTTAAAGTAAATTAAAGTAGATAACATTTACTATTTGGTTGCATATCCTTTGCTTGCAATAAATGCATCAAGGTGGCAACCCACTAACAACAAACTGTTGGATTCTTCTTTTGTGATGCTTTTCCAGGCTTGTAGCTCAGCTTCTTTTACTTGTTTGCTTTGGGGGTTTCTCCCTTAAGTTTTCTCTTCAGGTTGTTAAATGCATGCTCAATTGAGTTAAGGTCTGGTGATTACCTTGCTCAGTCTAAAAGCTTCCACTTTTTTCCCTGATGAAATCCTTTGTGTAGGCAATGTGTTTTGCATCATTGTCTTGCTGCATGATGAAGTTCCTTCCAGTTAGATTGGATGCATTTATGTAGACTTCTGAATTCATTCTGCTGCTACCATCATGAGTTACATCAATAAAGATTAGTGAGCCTATTCAAGAAGCAGCCATGCAAGCCCAAGCCATGACAAGTGGAAGGTTTTAGACTGGCTCCACTGTGCTTAACTGATGAGCTTGTATGTTTTGGATCATGAGCAGATCCTTTCTTTCTCCACACTTTGGCCTTTCCTTCACTTTGGTAGAGATTAATCTTGGTTTCAAAACGTTTGTGGCTCACCTCTGTATTTCTTTGTAAATTCCAATCTGGCCTTTCGATTCTTACTGCTGATGAATGGATTGCATCTTGTGTTATGACTTCTATATTTCTGGACTCAAAGTGTTCTTTGAATGGTGGATTGTGATACCTTCACCCCTGCCCAATGGAGGTTTTTGGTGTGGATTGTGATACCTTCACCCCTGCCCTCTGGAAGTTTTTGGTGATGTTACTGACTGTTGTTGTTGGGTTTTTCTTCACAGCTCTCACAATGTCTGTCATCAACTGCTGCTGTTTTGCCGTGGCTGACCTGTTCAGTCTGGTTCTTAGTACACCAGCGGTTTCTTTCTTTTACAGGACATTCTAAATTGTTGTATTGGATATGCCCAATGATTATGCAAGGGCTCTGATAGATTTTCCCTCTTTTTTGAGCTTCAGAATGACTTGCTCTTCTCCCATAGACAGCTCTCTGTTCTTCATGTTGGTTTATTATTTTTAACAACAAATACAGTCTTCACAGGCCAAACTTTTATTATTAAAAAACAATCTAACAGGGCATACCTGGACAACAAGTAAAACCTGTCAGTCACATGATCCAATATTTTTCATCACTTGAAAAATGGGTGGGTTCAAGAAGAAGGTGCCATGTTTTAAGATGTTGTTTATCACATCTAGATGTAAATATCAGGAAATGAAAGCTGAAATTCTGATCTATTGTCTCATTTTAATCTTTTGATGTCAAACCCAAATGTCTTCAGGGTACAGCAAAAACAAAAGAATTGGCCTTGCCGTTCTAATACTTTCAGAGGGGACTGTATAATGCAAATTAGCTTAAAATCTGAGTGGGCAGAGCTGAAGGCCTTGTGTTTGGGAGAACCCAAAAAATCAGAAGAAAAAAACAATTTGTTTTTTAAAGGATTTATGGTGAATGAGATATGGGCCAAAATGTAAACTCGTGCACTATAGTGTTGCTATTGGGCCAATCAGGTCCATCTCACTTGCCTTAGTAGCGGGAGGTTTCATGGTTTGGTATGCATGATACATTTTAGAAAGAAATGAAAGAAGTGAAAGAAGAATTAGAAAAACTCGAACAAACGCAATAGAAATTTTTTTGCACGGACCTCTAAATAAGAAAAACCTGAACAAAAAAATCCTCCTTATGTTTTTCCCTCTAATAAGCAGACAAAGCCTTACAATTCCAGCAGGGTTACAGGCACTTGTGTTTGGATGCCTAATAACTTGAGAAAAAAAAACCCAATACCATCAGTGTTTGGACCACTATAAACTTTTAAGTGTGTTTAGGAGTTATGCTGCAAGTTTAAAAGGCTAAGCTATAGAACCAACTTAAAGCAACTACTAGTGTGCCAAAAAAGTAATGGGTGCCTGAATCATAGGTGTATCTGTCAAAAACTGGAAAATCATTTAATCTTTCAAGGGGAACTGTCTCAAAAGTCATGGGAGTCTATGGCAAATGTACAAACATCAGTAGTAAAGTGGTTCCATGCTAAAACTCACCGACTGACCGGTGGACACTTTACAGCACAGTTGCTAAATAACCCAAAAGTACAACCACAAAAATTAAATATTAAATCTTTTTTTTTTTTTTTTTTAAATCTGGACCTTTAAAAAAGTAATATGCTCTGATGAGTCACCTTTAACCATAGTTTTTGCATCAGATGGATTTATCTTTAGAGGAAGCCATAATGTCTATTGCCAACTGTACAGTGGGTACAGTGGGGGATCAGTAATATTATGGGCAGCCATCTAGTGTAAATCATTAGGCCCAGTGATTGCTTTGCATGGTCTTATCACAAATATGATGCAACAAATATGAGGCATTCTTACAGGACCAGGTGTACAGGTGTGCAATTGAACACATTTTCCTGATGATGTCATATTCTGATGATAATGCCCCTGTACATACTGATAGAATTATTCAAGTGCTTGAAATCAATCATCTTTGAACCTTTGATCATTTCTGGAGCACTGACTGTGAAGTGGCTACCTCCATTGTTCCTCAAAGAACTGGAACATTCTTCTTAATGGTCCAACATCCCATCTCCTACCAGTGCAGCCATCTTGTGGTGAACCGGAACAATGTTTTATCATTATCCAATTGTCTATCAGTTCTTTTCACTGCATTTGTGTATATTTTCATGTGCCATGTGTATATTCTGCATTATATTGATGCATACCTTTCTTCTTATTGAACTTTGCTTCTTGCCACAAATGAGTTGTACAGACTATCACTGGATGCACCTAAATTAATGCCAATCAAATATCCTTCAGATAATAAGCAAATTATTACAATTTCTTATCTTGATGATACACCCATCAAGTCATATCTCATGCTGAGAATATTTTGTCTATTTTTGTCTGTATCATTGGGCCAAACCCATAGGTGCAGAGAATTGGAAATTGTGCCTTCATTGGTACAAGGATATGTTCCCTGTCTGTGGTACCTGGGATATCTATTTCAAGATGCCTACTTCAGAGAATTCCTTAAAGGTGGATTAGGCAAGATTAGTCTAAATTAGTCAGGATTGCCACTAGGCTTTAAGTAGGTGGAGTTCAAAACCTAATTTTTTTTGTATCCCTTGAGCCCACCCCATTCCCACCCATGTACACAAAGCTTCCCCCCTAGTACATATGGTGGCTTGTAGAGTTCATCTAGAATTCATTATATGACTTTCAAGTAATGAGGTAGGCACATAAATATAGGTGATATAACTACTGTGCCTGAAGGGTGCATCTCATAGATTCACTGATGTGACCCAGTCTAACAGATGGTCTTTAAAGACTGAGATGAGATGAGGACTGTTGTCCTTCTTCTGGAAGCATGTGTAGTAGAATTCCTTGTTCTATCTTTCTGATTGTGCTTCTTTTCGGGGAAAAAAACAACTTTCTTGGGATAGACGGTTTCTCGATAGGTTTGGAATTTGTCTGGGCCCCAGCCCCAAATGCTGGGTTGATGGCAAAATTTTAAGTTAATACTCCTGTAGTGTAGTCATTAGAATCCCTCCCTAATGCACACCTTAAATATCCTATCAGCAGCTCTCGTCCTTCATATAGTGGCTCAGCTGTCGGTTCTCAGTCACCTGGGAAAGGTTTCACAGGCATAGCTGTTGAGAAAGCCTTTGACCATTTTATGTTTAATTAGTGCAAGGAATGTCCAGACTGAAGACTGTTGCTCAGCTGCTGTCTGTCCCCAGCCTCTAGTGAGGCTAAGCTTATGTTGGCTGTCTGAGCACAGATCCTGTAGCTGTGTATGTAATTGAAACCAGCTTACTTAACCACAAAAAGCATGCATCCTGCTGGGAAAACCCACTGCGCTAGTATAATGACCCAGCAGAGAAAGAATGGGTGAGAAGTGGGAAGAAAACCTGGCTCCTGCTTTAGCGCGATCTCACGCAGTATTGTTATATAGTGTTTTATAGAGCTTCTGCTCTAACATCATTTCTCACACAAGGACATCCATCTCCACGTTGACGGCTGTGGCTCGGCCAGCAACTATCCAGAGGACAACATGTTCAGCTACTATGGCCTATGTCCTAGCTCCGGGCCTTTTTCATTAGCCTATAAGCTAAATTACAACTGTGCCTTTGATGCTTCGAGCCGGTGATTCACCGTCAGACACGCAGAGCTTATCAGATGCAACCAAAGATATAGCATCCTATACAGATGAGTAACAGGAGGAGAAAGAGGAGGAGAAATGTTGTGTTATAGCACAGTTAACACAGTTGTGCATCTGATAGTGGTGGGTATGAAGGACTTACTGTACTGCTCTTTGCTGCATAGTGGCTGGTAGTCTGGAGCAGAAAGTGTGAGGCTGCATGATTAGGTGTTCATGTAGGGGGTGAGAGACATTGTTCTTGACGAACAGCAGTTAAGCCAGAATCCTGTCTGATTCCAAAAACTGATTCCAAGGAGTCCAGACTGGTCCCAGTGACCTGTCCAGGTTTCCTTATCAGTTTGTTTAGTCTGTTGTCATCTCCTGCTTTGACACCACTGCCCCAGCATACTGCCCACTACAACCAACTGGTAGAACAAACATAGCATCCTATTGCATACACTGAAGGACCTGAGCTTCCTCAAAAAAATAGAGTCTACTCTTTCCCGTCTTGTAGACTACCTCAGTGTTGCATGTCCAATCCAGTCCTTTGTCTAGGTACACTCCAAGGTACTTTTAGGATTCTACCACTACCATGTCCTCCCCAAGGATAGAGACAGGTGTTGGCAGGGGCGATCTTCTAAAGTCCACCACCATCTCCTTTGTTTTGGCCAAGTTGAGCTGTAGGATGTTCCTTCCACACCACACAATGAAGCTTTAGATCACAGCTCTATACTCTGACTCCTGCCCTTCACTTACACACCCCACTATCACAGAGTCATCAGAAAATTTCTGTAGATGGAGCACACTCAAAAATTTGAGGTGTATATTGTGAACAAGAAAGGAAATAGAACTGTTCCTAGAAAAAATAAATAAATGGCACAGAGCAGGTTATTGTGGTTGCATTTTACAGTGACACTGTGAAATAATTATAATAATCCAAATATATCAAAACAATAACAAAAATTAGAAATGAGTAATTGGTGTGGTACATAGTCGGGACTGTGATATATGAAGTAGGTCACATTTCTGCAGTGCAGACCACACTAAAATTTTGATTCTGATTATGGACCTGGGTACATAGAACAAATCACGAAAGTCCACAAAATGTCATGAACACATTCTGCGTTTGGCAAAATGGTAACATTCACTGTCATCTATACGAACATGTATTAGCCTGGCACAACTTGCCTGAGCACCAAAAGAAGAAACAATTGTGCCCATGGTAGTTCCATATAAGCAAGTAGTTGATTAATTGTACTACGTAGCATTACTAAAACCATACTGAAAGTAGCAAAACAAACTCATATGAAAATATGTGTTGCTATTTTTGAGCTATGTTTGGGACATCTCATTTAAGGCAACAAAACCATCTTAATTTCAGGTGCAATCTGAACAAGTTTCCTTTCTTTTACGGAGACTGCATAGTTTAGCATGTGTGAAAAATGAGGGTGTATTATTTATCCTTATGTTTTGTTGCTCATTAACATAAAATTGTCATTAACATGAAATGTAGGTACCGAATAAGTGTGGAAGTAACAAATATCCTTTGATAAGGCAGTAAAAATGTCATTCAAAATGTAGTTACCCCTGTGTCACTTGCATTTAAGCAAGCAATGTGATCTGCCTCACTTTGCCACAGAAACTTTTGTTAATTCAGCCTCACTCTGCCTCTGTCAGTTATTTCAAATTATAGAAGTGATTAAAATCTGGGGCATGAACGTTACACAGATCTTAGTCCTCAAAGAGGAATGAGAACAGAGATGGGAAAGAAAATCTACAGTCAACTTTCAATTACTTTTGAGCCCGTGAAAATGGAGGGACTATGTAAAAAATGGCTATAATACCTAAACAGTTAATGCAATATTTTTGTTAATTCCCTTGAATTAAAGCTGAAAGTCTAAACTTCAATCACATCTTGATTGCTTCATTTCAAAGTCATTGTGGTGGTGTACAGAGGCAAAATTACGAAAATTGTGTCACTGTTTTTATATATATATATATATATATATATATATATATATATATATATATATATATATATATATATATATAAAAGAGCCGGGGGGGGTGAAAACTTTTTGAATTTGAAGATCAGGGTAAATTTAACTTATTTTGTCTTCTGGGAAACATGTAACTATCTTCTGTAGCCTCTGAAGGGCAGTACTAAATGAAAAAATACGATATTTAGGCAAAATAAGAAAAATGTACAAATTTCCATTCTGTTCAAAAGTTTTCACCCCCCGGCTCTTAATGCATGGTTTTTCCTTCTGGAACTGGAACCTTCTGTAATAGTTGCATATGAGTCCCTCAGTTGTCCTCAGTGTGAAAAGATGGATCTCAAAATCATACAGTCATTGTTGGAAAGGGTTCAAATACACAAAAAATGCTGGAAAACCAAAGAATTTGTGGGACCTGAAGGATTTTTCTGAAGAACAGCAGGCAGTATAACTGTTCAGGACAAACAAGGGACTCATGAACAACTATCAGTAAACAAAAAAACACAGCTGTGGATCATTCAGGTAACAACACAGTATTAAGAATCAAGGGTATGTAAACTTTTGAACAGGGTCATTTTTATAAATTCAACTATTATTTTCTCTTGTGGACTATATGTAAACATCTTTTATGTGAAATATCTTATTCAGGTCAGCACTAAATAAACAATAACATGCATTTTGTATGATCCCTCTTATTTTGGTAAAATAATTAACATTTTGCAGATTCTGAAAGGGGTATGTAAACTTTTGACCTCAACTGTATGTATGTATATATGTGTATATATATATATATATATATATATATATATATATATATATATATATATATATAATTGATAGTTGCATCCCTAATTGTGATCTCAAGTTATAACTAATTTAGATTTCAATGAACATCAGCAGCCTTATGGTTTGGCATGTCTGAATTCTTTTTGCCTGTGTTCTCTGTATGATTCATGCC
Source organism: Pangasianodon hypophthalmus (assembly GCF_027358585.1). Classification (NCBI taxonomy): domain Eukaryota; kingdom Metazoa; phylum Chordata; class Actinopteri; order Siluriformes; family Pangasiidae; genus Pangasianodon; species Pangasianodon hypophthalmus. The sequence goes on along the minus strand of NC_069716.1, from coordinate 12,658,948 downwards.
AAATTTTGCTAGATTTGGAGTACCTGATAAGAAGCAGTTAAAAAGATAGGTTATAAAGAAAGTTGTTAAAAATGGTAGACAAACCAATTTTGGGAAATCAGAACAAACAAAAATATCAGAATGCTTCATAAGAAAAAAGAATCATATAGACCGAAATATAAAAACTTGCACTACAGCAACACCATCAGGCTGGGTAGTTGTCTTTGTCACTCACATTTTTTTCTGTTCAGTTTCTGTTCTTTTTTCAGTTTTTGTTCCCCACTGTGTTTTGTACAGCATAAATGTCTTTTCAAACAGGCGTGTGTGAAAGGACTGTCAAGGGAAATGCTTTTAATCTAAATGTCCTTTTTTTTTTTTTTTCTTTCCTCTTTAAGGCTGCCTTAGAACAGAAGCATCAGGAATTGGTATACAGAGAACAGCAGCTGGAGCTGGCTAATTGTATCCTTCAGAGGCAACTAGAGACACTTGCAAATACAAAGGAAGAAAAAGAAAAAGAGGTCGTGTCACTCTACAGTGCTTTGGAGGTAATTTATTAACAAGTTTTGCATTAGGTTTTAATCTTTCTCCTTACATGTATATGTTCCTGTATATACATTGAGCCAAGCTGAGTTTGCACCCATTGGAAGGTGGCTCTGGTTAAAAAAAAAAAAAAAAAAAAATCTAAAAATACAATTTGTCTAAAAGCACAATAAGATGGAATGCTTGATGGTTATATAACATAAAATACAATTGCCAGTTTCAGAAGTCTACCAGGTGCCAGATGGCCAGGTCTGCCATCCTCTTCTGGGTGACACCGTATAGTGTGTTTATAAATAATTTCTCTTCTATAACTGTATACCATAGTTAAAAAATGCTAACTGTGTTAACAGGAACCTGTGAATATTATTAGAGTTTTAACTTTAAGTCTATTGCATCAAACTGAAGTTATTAACTGTTCAGTGATGAAGACTTGCGTGTAAACTGTTCTTAGCAATTGTAGTCTTTAGGCTATTCAAAGAATCACAGCCATCTTTAGGGTGTCTCTGTGGCACCAGCCACAGTAATCGCATGGTGATCTTTAGGTTATCCATAGACAATAGTGCACACTGCAAAACTTTCTGATAACTAGCTTGTACAGCATGGCACTTATACACAATGATTTTATAGACTGGCAATATATCTTTATTTTTCTGAATGATTCTTTATTTTTATAAAGAAAACATTCCTAGATGTCATACCAGGCATGACATCTAACTGACATTGCTGTGGATAATGATTAACTTCATAGTATATATAAAGTAAAAGTAAAAATAAAAGAGCTAAGGCAAATATAATTTGTTGTGTTGCTAGTGTGCAGAAAATATGGGGTAATCTGAAGCACTTATATGTCTTTCTCAGTACTGCAATCTTTTGCTGGTTTTAGCAGTTTCCTTTGATGAATGTTAAGGGTGACAGCATAAACAAAATATAATATAACTTATATAATTCAATACTTAAAATGTGAAATAATTTTTACTGGACAAATAATTCAATATTTGGAATTTATTTGTTTATGTACACATTTATTTATTTATATATTTAATTATTTGTTTTGCTATAAATTGATTTCATGTTGTGGCCTTGGTGCATGCCAAGAGAACTAATTAAATCTGTCAGCATCATTAATTAAAACCAGTGGGAAGAATCCAATATCAGATTGAATCAAATAAACAGCAGTCATGACTAAAGCATGACTAAAGTAAAGCTGTTCCTTTAAGTTTTCCAACATGGGTCTTCAGGACTCTTTGGGGCTTCAGGGGCACCTTGCCATTTTTTTGATAACAAGCTGCAGTTTTTTTTTTTATTAACTTTATGAGAGAGGGCAAAAAGAGTTGCTATCACTTACGTTGTATAAGCTATAATGTAAGTGATAAAATGAACTTATTATGCAAGTGTTCCACAACATTGAATATAATTCTAAACATGACATGTCATTTTTTTTAATTAATAAAAAGTTAATAAAAGTGGCAATTTGCTGTGGGATATGATGAATAAAACACTTCAGGATGTGCTGTTATTGGAAAATAATCAGCTTCCGGTGGGTAACGGTCCTCTACATTGCATCGGGCCATGTCACACCCGTCTTTGATTATTTTCCTATAACAGCAGAGCCTGTCATGATTCATTCCTTATATTCTAACTAACAGAGCTTTGCACGTAGCAGTTGCCATTGTAAAGCTCATATGGGCTCACATCTCACAGTGCTGAAATGTGGGTTAAAATCAATGACTGTGTGCCGCGCTTGATGTAAGTCACACTCGTATAAAAAATGATTCAGAAGCCCATTGTGTGTTGTGCTGGCAGTGGAGTAATCAGGTTTTCATTTTGGTGGCATGAGGAAATATACAAAGTAAAATCATGATTATTTTCCTGATTTGTGAAGCAAGCTGCCTCACTGGCTCTCACCTCGATATCTCTGTGCTTCTAGTGTAACTAGCATTCATAAAAAAATATTTATTATAAACAGTACACCTATAATAAGTGTTATTACCTGATAGTGCTAACTTTAATAGGTTCTGTTAGCCCTTGTTTCCCTAGAAACATCATATTCTAATTTCAGAGCCTAGGTCATTGGTGTTAATTGATACAGTATGTTCAATAAGTAAAGAAAATAAAAATTGTAGACTTTGATTATGGCACTTCGGGGTCTCACAAAATGCTGAAGTGGTCTGGGCAGAATTTGCATTTGACACCCCTGCTATAATGGAATGTGATTCACTTTGATATCGCTTTGTATAAAGTGTACTGCATTAATCAGTTTTTGATTTAACTATAGAAAAGATGACAAGTCAACATTATCAACAGTTATGTATTGCAAAGCACTGAGCATGAGAAAATTAAAACTTACATAATACCTGAGCCAACCAGCAAGAAGATATGATATAACAAAACCTTTGCATCATACAACCCTCAACAGTTGCAACCCCATGGCAAGACCTCAGGCCACATTCTAGACCAGGGCAGATACAGATTAATGTTTTGTCATAAAGCTGCTTTTGAACTATGCCTGTTTAAGCTTGGGTGCCTGGAGAAGGGCATATCTCACTAACAGCGGACAGTGTGGCTGTGTGTTCATGGTCAAATAGTGGCTGTGAATGGATAGAGGAGTCATGGAGAAAGAGTGGCTAATGAATGAAGGTCTACAACTGGGTGTGGTTTACAGCATTCTCTTTATCTGCCACTTTTACTCCTCATTTGATGCCAGAGAGAGACAAAGCTGACTGTCTACACCCTGACCTGACCTGAGCTGAAATTGTTTCGAACAGCTCAGTGCTGAGATTGATTTTCTTTCATTTTGATTTTGTTTTGTATGAGCACGCATACGCTGTTCATAAGGATTGACAATTGATACACAGCCATATAGCCCTCCCTATTCACAGAGTGTTCAATTCCCTCTTCAGCCTCCACCAAACCCATCATCAAGCCATCTTTGACTTACAAGCCTAACACCAAGAGCAATTTGAGGCACTGGTGCAGGGGTAGGCTGAGGACCGACAGATTTTCCAAACCTTCCACTTGGAGGCAGCAGTCCTCATCCATCCACCAATTCTAGTGACTGGGCCAAAAATTTTAAGCGCTGTTAAGGGGAGTGCTTGTGGTTAGAACCTGCATTAGTGTTGCATGGTGTGGGATGCGTGTGGCTCTCACTAGGGGAGATAATCATTAACTGCTCCTAGATGGGAAGAGCCAGGGATTGTGGAGGGGCCTGCCCATGAGGACTCCCCTTGGAGATTTTCTTCTGTAGAAGTGTTGAGGCAAGATGCTCACACACACCTTTGACCATGTGAAAGTAATCATTGGTCAGTTAGTACAGCTGGGGGTTGCACTAACCTACCCATATTGTTCAGTAATTAGGGATAGATTATATCAAGTGACTATCAAGGGAAGCTCAAACAAAGAAAAAAATCACCCAGTTTCTGGTGCCAAAGAGCCACAGGTCCCCTTTGAATTATTTATCATGAACCATCAGGCCATTGGTATGTTTGCACTTGGGCATCACTTTTAGTTCTGCAAGACTAAATTATGCAAGACGATAACTGGTAGCATCTCTGGACACAGTGTTGTGGAGGTGATCTTCTGAGTGATCTCCCGAATCAGAATCCCAAAAGAGAGTCTGACTAATCCGGGCACTAGCTTTGTCATGCACACTTTGTGAATTATTGGGGATTAAACTGAGTTGTACCAGCCTTTACCATCCCAAATGAATTGGCTGGCCTATTCATCTAAGCAAACACTTTCTTAGATAATTAGCTCAAATTCTGTCATTTGCAGTCTGTGATCTCAGAAGCCTTGTTTGCAGTCTGTGATCTTAGAAGCCATTTGCAGTCTGTGATCTCAGAAGCCTTGTGACTGCCGACATCATTTTCCAAATTACTTGCCAAGGGACAAGGACCATTTGTGGTGACCTTGGTTCAGGGAAGTCTACTATGAAGTGAGGCAAACAGACAGGGGCAATGCACTGCAAACGTACTACCTCAGTCTTCTGAAACTGTAGAGAGAGGTGGTCCCTGTTGATCTGGTGATGGTGGTTCTTGAGAAATTCTCCCAGAGATGCTTGTGCACAGCTATTCTACCATTTACCCAAACACAAAAAAGAGGTGACTTGGGATGTGAGGTTGTCAGCTGCAGGCTGGGCAGCTCCTCAGCCTGAGTCGGCTGGTTGAGGGTATGTGGCCGCGGGAGCTGGTTGTGAACGGGAGGAGGAGTCCTGGGGAATAAGCAGGTAAAGAGTGATATGTGGTTTATGGCAGCAGATGTTCTTTTCCTCCTCAGTAGGCTGCCAGAAGCCAAAATGAGAAGGAGCTGATGTTAACTTTTGCCATATTGGATTTTTTGGCCATTATTTCGGAATTATTTCAAAAACAGTTTTTGTTCCATTTTTTTCCCCCCAAACTTTGTTCAGTCATCACCAAATTTTAATTTCAACATCAAGAGACTATCCTGAAAAAAAAAAGTTGTTTCTTTGATTTTTGATTTATGGGATGGGTCATCCATAACACAATGATGTGACGTATTCTGACCAAAGTTTGAGAGAACCGAAAGACGTCACTCTAAGGGTCTCCAAGAAGGTTTGTCTAAATTCACCTCTAGGTAGCACTATAATGAACACATTTGTAAAATTACTCATAACTTTTGAACCACTCAACATTAAATCAAAATTCTAATTCCTCTTAATTCCCTTGAACTTGTTGATGGGGATGAAACGATTTGTGATTTCTCAAACAGTTGGCCATTTTAAATTTTTTCAGAAACAGTTGTGTTATGCTTCTTCTCCTATAAATTTTGTCCAATCATTAACAAATTTGGCAGGCAACAAACTTTTTCTGATTTTTGATATATGGGACAGTTCAACCATAAACGAAACGAAATTGATGGCAGAGCCACCAAACAGGAAATGAAGGCATACCTCAGCAACCATGTAACAGATTTTGACCAAACTAGGTAAACCTCCAGAGTACCTCACCCTAAGGGTCTCCAAGACATTTTATTTAATTCAACTCTAGGTGGCTCTATAATTTGTCAAATTTGTAAAACTTCATAACTTTTGAAGTGCTTAACAAAAAATCAAGATTCTTGTTTCTCTTGATTCCATTGAAGGTGTTGAGTTTTGCTTTGTGATTGTGTTGAATTTGTGATTTCTCAAACAGGAAGTTGACTATTTTCAATTTTATCAAAAAAAATTTTTTTTGCTTCTTCTCCTGCAAATTTTGTCGAATAATCATAAAAGCTAGAAGAGAGCATCAGGAGACCAACACAAACAAAAGCAGACTTTTGTTACAATGGACGGTTCATCTATAACATGAATGGATTTGACGCTCATTTTGCCAAACAGGAAGTGAGGGCATATCTCAGAAGGGGGGATGCCATTTGACCAAATGTTGTAATGTAAATGACCTTGTCCTAAGGGACTCCAAAAAGTTTTGTCTGAACCCCAATTCACAAAGTAGTAAAACTGCTCGTAACTTTTCAACCACTTAACCTGCAATCATGATTCTTTTTTCTTTTGTTTCCTTGTTAGGTGCAGAGAATTTGTGATCTGCCAAACAGAAATTTGACCATGTTGAAATTCAATAAAAGCTGTTTTTTGCTTCTTTTTTTTAATTTTTTTTTTTAGAAATTTTGTCCAATGATCATGAAATTTGGATGACAGCATCATGAGATCACTCTGGGGGAGGCTAAGCCACCAGTGGCTTCTAGTCTTCTTCTGTTGCTAAGGGGTGGGGACAGGAAGCGCTTAGGGGCATACACATTAAAAAAAATAATTCACTGTACACCTTATTTTTTAAGATATATATTTGTTTTTGTGAGCATAAACATGAATAACACCCCCAGTGGCCAAAATGAGTGAGATTGCATTAGACAGTAGTGGGTCCCTACCCTAACCTACCATTCAAGTTTCATGATAATAGCTCAGTGGTAGCCCTGTCAGATGCCTCTGGAATTCTGATTTGTAGATGGTGGCAATGTCTTTCACCAATTAAGTCATTATTAAAAATTCAGGATAAGATCCACTTACAAATTACCATATAGATGCACCACACCAGCTTTCAGCTTGATTGGACTTATGATTCTTGAGAAACAGCTATCTGACCTTAGCTCTGCCCCCTTTGTATGATCATGACCTGAACTTGGCCTGTACATGCCTTTCAAGTTTCATGTAAATGCATGTAACCACTTATGAGTTACAACCGTTTGAGTAAATTAGGCTCGGCCTCACTAGAATTGATTGACATGTGGCAGCCATATTGTTTAGGCATGTCAAGATAATTTTTGATAATTATTGAAGGTTTTGCATAATAGGCAAATTATCAAAAAAAATCTATCATGGTGGAAATTAGTGGACAGGGTCTACATCAATTCGTCTTAATCTGAGGATAAAGGAGTTTTAACTCCATGTCTCACGGTTCTCGAGATATAGGCATAAACATTAGCACATGCGCTGAAGCTCCACCAAGAGGTGCAATTTGGTCATTTCATTTTGCTGAGTATCAGTTGACATGCTGCATCTACTTATCAAATTTCATTTTGATATGATTTATGATTTAGGCTGCCAGATTCATTTTAGCAGAGGAGGAGAAAAAATAAATGCAAGCAGCCATATATGGGGTTCAAGAACTCCTCATAAAGAGCGCCCTAGTGGCCATTTCTTGCATGATACATAGAACTGTAAAGAGACTATACATGAACATACTTATCAAGCTTATCATAGCTCAGTGCTAGTTGTTTAAAATGCCCATTGAAAGCTGAATGGCTGAAAGTGGCAATGGTTTTGATGTAATTAAGTGATAATTAAAATCCAGTTATAGATTAGCAGGTCGATGCAGCACACCAAATTTCAGCTCAATTGGACTTTTGTTTCCTGAAAAACAGCTATTTGAACTTAACTCCTACCCCTATGAATATGAATAGCCCCAGTGGCCAATTTGAGTGAGACTGCATCAGCTACTAGTAGGTCCTTCCATAAAACTACCATTCAAGTTTAATGGGAACATTGTCAAATGCCTGGAATACATAAAATGCCTAAATGCCTAAAATCTGATTGGCTGATGCAGCCATGTTTTTTCAGGAATTAGGGATCCTGAAATATCCACTTTTAGATTAGCACGTAGATGCACCCTACCAAATTCCAGATTGATCGGCCTTACAGTTTTTCCGAAACAGCTATTTGAGTTTAAATTCCACTCCCTATGTATGAACATACCCCAACCTTTGCAGACGTCCTCAGAACCTTGTACTGAACATGTATTTCCAGATTGGCTCAAATCCATGTGACCAATCATGAATTACAGCTATTTGTTTAAGCCAGCTCCACCTCCTTGGAACTGATTGATGTGTGGAGGCCATATTGTTTATAAATGTCAACAAGTTTTTGATAATTATTGAGTTTCACACTCTTCCGAGTTGGTTGACATCAATATTGAGAAGATTGGTCAAAAATCCTAGGATTTTTTTTGAAGGAGTTTTTGCATATCATGCAACTTTATCATAAATTTGAGTGGATGTGGCTAAACAGTCCAAAAAGGCAATTTTCTATTGATCCAGCAATAGAGTAAAAGTAAGAAATTTCTTTCTACACCTTGTTTTCTAAGTGCAAAAAATATTTTTGTAAAAATATTAATAGTGGGTAGTTATGCCTAACTTGCGTAGAACACTGAAGGAATCACAGGTGAACATACTATTAAATTTTTGTGACGGTAGCTTAATGCAAAAACTGTCAAGTATTTGCTGAAATGTGATTGGCTGATGGCCACTATGTTTTTAAAGTAACCTAGTCAACAGTAAAAATCCTTTCACAGATTATCAAAACTATGCAGTACAATAGATTTTAGCTTGATTGGATTTATGGCCTGAGAAAAAGGCGTTTGAATCTAATCCCATCCCCTATTAAAATCTGTAAGATGAACTGTGTTTTCTTATATAACTACTACATTATAGGAGTGCATCATCACTCAAACACACATGTGCAAGACACACATGCTGAATGGGACTATGAATAGTATTTGATTCAGTTTTAGATGCCTGTCTGTTTAATAATCACATTTCATGAGATGGGTAATTATTTTGAAACTCTTTAAACTTAGTTATGGTTTAAAAGCTGAACTCACTGGACTTATGCAGAATAGGCACTATTTGCCCTTCTTTTTCTTAGAATCATCCTATTTTACTTTCAGAGTGGGTTATTGGTGTTAATCAATTCAAGTAAAAAGGTCCCTAAACCTCGCTCTACATATTCATATAATTTTTACACAGAATATCAAGATCAGTGGTCTCCAGCATGGTGGTCGCATGGAGTCTGTGGGTCACCTGCCAAGCACATTCTATAAATAGCCTTAATTTTAATCCTTAATTTTCTTTATTTTTTCATAGTACTTACATAAAATGAGAAAAAGAACTGTTATTTCATATAACATTAAAACATTACATATAATCATCAATTAATCATTTAAAATATTTTGAAGTTTACATACTTTACGTTTTCTCATAGCCTATAAGTGAATGTAATGTACATTAATGTATGTAAACTTATGATCCTATGAGTCATAGGCTATTCTGTGAGTTGAGGCTATGGTGGCATAACTAAGGTGAAATCAAGTACAACAATTCAATTCAATTTTATTTGTATAGCGCTTTTAACAATGAACATTGTCTCAAAGCAGCTTTACAGAACATAAGAAACAAAAAGCATGCAAACAGAAACAAAAACATGCAACAGTCCTAGATGTTAGACAAAATTATCCCTAGTGAGCAAGCCTGAGGTGACTGTGACGAGGAAAAACTCCCTTAGATGACATGAGGAAGAAACCTTGAGAGGAACCAGACTCAAAAGGGAACCCATCCCCATTTGGGTGACACTGGAGAGTGTGATATGAACAATGTCCTTTCTGCATTTATTTATAGTCACATAGAATTTTATGTGTATATTAATTTGGAGGTTGTTGTCTTCCTCAAAGTCCACATAGGGTTGGCAGCGTTGCTTTGAATACCCAAATCCTCATGAGGCAGAAACCAGCTAGAGCAGGTCCATCTCTGGATCCCTCAGGATCCTCACAGGGTTGGCCTCTGTCTATTGGAGCTGGCACAACCTCTATGTGCCTCGGGATGGGTAGAAGAAGGGAAACAAATGGAAAGGAATTAGTGTAATAATATTAGTAAGCCCTAAATCATAATGTGCAATTAATCAGATGTACTGAAGGACAAGGTTATGGTGTGTGTTAAGTGTATGCCTCGCTAAAGATATATGTCTTTAATCTACGTTTGAACTGGGAGACTGTGTCTGAGCCCCAAACACTGTCAGGAAGGCTATTCCAAAGTTTAGGAGCTAAATACGAAAACGCTCTGCCCCCTTTTGTAGACTTTGATATTCTGGGAACAACCAGAAGTCCGGAGTTTTGAGATCTTATGGAGCGTGGTGGATTGTGATGTTTTAGAAGACTGGCTAGATACGTGGGAGCTAAAGCATTTAGAGCCTTGTACATAAGTAGTGCTAGTTTATAATCAATTCTAAACTTAACAGGTAGCCAGTGCAGGGATGATAATATTGGGGTTATGTGATCATCTTTTCTTGACCTAATAAGAACTCTGGCGGCTGCATTCTGAACTAACTGTAGCTTGTTTATTGAAGATGCAGGACAACCACCTAGCAATGCATTACAATAGTCCAGTCTGGAGGTCATGAGTGCATGAACTAGCTTTTCTGCATCAGATACAGATAAAATGTTCCTAAGCTTGGCAATGTTTCTAAGGTGGAAGAAGGCTGTTTTAGTAATATTGGAAATATGATTTTCAAAAGACAAGCTGCTGTCTAATATTATGCCCAGGTCTGTCACTGTCGAGCTAGTAGTAATAGTACATCCTTCTAAATGCAAGTTGCGACTTGTCTGGCCCTCCGGCTAATTTGCAAGTGGCCCCTTCCGGGTCGCCTCCTTCTCAATGTCCATTGTAATGTGGTCTTATTTACCTTTAATACTCATAATTACTGTATAATATAAGATACTGAGAATTGCAAATCATCAACAGTTTCAACACATGAACACAAACATACAGATACCAAACACGACATACATACGTGTGACCATTAGCTACTGGGTATAATGGCTTGTTTACAGAATGCCACAGGTTTAATATTATATAATTCCATTAATAGTGGGGTTGCAATATAATGCTGGTTTGAATACATGATTTCGGAGGTAGCACCGGACTTCCCACCATGTGAGAAGTCGCCGTAGCTGAGTTGTAAGTTAACCTGAGACTTTTGCCCTCTTGTTTGATACAGCATGTGTGAAGTCATGTTCCCCATACAGACTTAATACACAACCCAGTGACTACATTGAAATAAGATAAGGCAGATACAAAGAAAGAAAAGAACATTCTTAAAAGTGGAGGAGTCTTAGGCATGGAGTCCTTTTGCTGATTCAGTTGAGTACAAAAGGTCATTCCAACCTCAGCAGGATGTAGTGCGGTGTGGAGTGTGATAAATCTCAGCCAGTTCCCTAATCCAAGCAAAAGGCCTCTGTTAAGGGTGGTCAATTCTAGGTCAGCTCCACCGAGGGGTAAATTACACCCTTTTTTTGGGGTTTTCTGCATTCCGATGACCATTAGCATCCCTTATTGTTTAACGACCTGATGTTTAGCCTAGACGGGCTGGAGCCATCTTAGGTCTGTTGGGTGTAAAGGAATGTCTTTGTCCTGTGTGTGGTAGGAGAGACAGTCAGTTTCTTCAGTTTGATAGTCTCGATTCCTACACTCGGGTATTCTGCTGATATAATACATTTTACTCTACTCCCTACAGTTTAAAGATACAAACCAAAAGGTAAATTTATTTATTATTGCACCCACTTCTGGTAGGTATGGGTCATTTCATTTGCCTGAGTGGGATACGTGCCTTAGATAACAAATTTGGTGGCAATATTTCAATGACCCTGTAAAAATAACCCTGTTTTATAGCTGTTTGAGTAAATTAGACTCTGCTTTGAGCAAAGTGCTGCAGCATGACATTCCGCTTAATATTCCTCTCTATGCGTGTGCGCTCCTCTCAATTGCTCATGGCCCATGCGAACGCTCCACTCATGTACCACTCACGCTCACCAGTAAAACAAAGTTTGCTCAAATCCCACTCCAGCATGAAATTTCTCTGGAGTATACTTGTTAATGTTTGTAATACATTGCTTGAATAAATGCCTCTATTACAGTAGTAGAGATAATAATGATATTTGTGGGTAACATTCTGTTACAGGCTGTGCCATGTATTAATTTTAATTGGGTTGAGTGAGACTGTATCGATTATTAGGGGTTCCTTAGAGGGACCATACTTTTATGTTTCGTGATAATAACTCAATGTTTTGCCTATCAAGCACCTGCTGAAAACTGATTGGCCAGTGGCAGACATGCTTTTAAATAACTCAGTGATCATCAAACATCCACGTGCAGATTAGCAAAGAGATGCAAGTTTCAGCTCGATTGGGCATACAGTTCTTGAGAAACCATTATCTGACCCTAGCTCTGCCCCTTATGCATGACCATGCCCCAAACTTTGCAGATGACCTCAGAATATTGTCCTGTATATATGTTTTAAGCTTGGTGCAAATCCATGCAAACAGTCAGTTACAGCTGTTTGAGTAAATTAGCCTCCACCTTATTAAAATTGATTCACATGTGGTGGCCATATTGTTTACAAATGTCAACATGGTTTTGAGTAGTTTGACACCAAAATTGTGAAGATAGGACAAAAATCCTAGGTTCGAAAAAGTAGGTTTTGTATATTATACAAATTAGCTAAAAATCTAAGCGGGCATAGCTAAATGGTTCTTGCAGCTTAGGAAACGCAACTAAGGAATAAGTCACAACCGCAACTAGGAAATAAGTCGCAAAACGAATTTTCACTCTAGGACTTGCAGTATTCAAGATATGAGCCAAAATATATGGCACCACCATTAGGCTGATTGTACCCACCAAGAAGGTCTACTGCTTCCCCAACAAGAAGCCTTGGAACAACAGAGACATAAAAGCCCCACTGAACAGGAAGAAGAGAGTCTTCATGGCAGGGGACACTGAAGCTGTCAAGAAGGGAATACAGAAAGAACTGAGGAGGGAGTTGAGGAGGGCTAAAGACTTCTATAAGAACAGGATTGGGGGGAAGCTGCAATAGAACAATCCAGGAGAGGTGTGGGGGTATGAGGAGCATTACTGGTATGAAAAGGTCAGAAGGAACAGTTGAGGGGACAAAGGGTCCTGCCAAAGAGTTAAACCATTTTTTCAACAGGTTTGACTCACCGACGCAGGCTGAACTACCCTCCACTTCCTCAAATGTCTCCATTCACACCTCCAAGATGGCTGTCCCCATTCACACCTTGGCTGCCCCCTGCGGCACAGCAAGATTGGGGCATGACAACTATAGCCCGCCTCTTTTCACCAGCAGACAACACAACGACAGAGAACGTCACAACACCTCCCAGACCCAGGAAGACAGCATCACCACCACCCCCTCCCCAGATCCTCACTCTCACCGTTTCCCCAACCACCCCAGTCATCACGATCATGACCAGCCAGGTGAGACGGCAGCTCACTAAGACCCAGATTAACAAAGGCAAAGGACCTAACAACATCAACCCGAAGAGTTTCAGCATCTTTTTTGACCTCTACTTGAGGCTGAAGAAGGTGCCTAAGATCTGGAAGACATCTGGCATAGTTCCCGTGCCCAAGAAAGGATGTTCCAGCTCTCTCAATGACTTCATGTAATCTCTTAATGTCACATGTAATGAAGACATTTGAGAGGCTGGTTCTGCATCACCTCAAGGCCCCTGGTATGTGACTGACTGGATCCGTTGCCGTTTGCATACCAGGCTGATATCTGCTTCACAGAGCTTACACATACCTGGAGAGTCCACAAAGCACTGTGAGGATCATGTTTTTTGACTTCTCAAATGCTTTTAACATGGTCCAGCCATTCCAGCTGGCTGAAAAGCTCTCTGTGATACAGGTGGAACAGGACCTCATGGTCTGGATTACAGACTACTTCATCAACAGGCCGCAGTATGTCAGGCTGCAAGGCTGCTTGTCAGACATGGTGATGAGCAACACTGGTGCACCCCAGGGAACTGTACGAACTGGTGTGACTACCTTCAACTCAACACTGGGAAAACCAGGGAGCTGGTGGTGGACTTTGGGTGCAACAAGACACCCCCACCCCTGTCACTGTAAAGGGGAGAGAGTGGAGATAGTGGACACCTACAAGTTCCTAGAGGTGCAACTCAACAACAAACTGGACTGTTCAGACAACACTGAGGAACTTTATAGGAAAGGACAGAACAGGATGTTCTTTCTGAGGAGGCTCGGGTCCTTTAATGTGTGCACTAGGCTGTTATGGATGTTTTAGCAGTCTGTAGTGACTAGCATTATCTTCTTTGCTGTGGTGTTCTGGGGAGGTGGCATTGGGACTTGTGGTGTCAACAAACTGGGCAAGCTGGTGAGGAAGGCCAGCTCTGTGGTGGGGATGGAACTGGACAATGTGGAGGCAGTGATTGAGAAGAGGATGACAGGGAAGCTGAAAGCTATCATGAACAATCCTTCTAATCCTCTCTATGCTGAGCTGAGGCATTGTATACAAATAGAACTCTAACATATGTACATACACACTGATCTATTTTATTGTTTCTATTATTTTTATTTATTTATATCTATTTATATCTAGTTATTTTCTATTATTTTATTATTTATTTTTATTTATCTTATATTATTTTTATTTTATATTACTTCTGATGTATAGGTATTTATGGAAATTCTTTTTTTTCTTTGATGTTACTCCTCCTACTTGTGCTGCGGGGTCAACTTGAATTTCCCCTACGGGGGCTCAGTAAAGGTACATCATATCATATATCTTATTTTAATATAAAACTATAATATAATAATTTATGTTACAATTGTATCTATTGGCAGAGCTGTGCTGCTATAGAAACTTAAACACCTGGCAGATGCAAAATCCATCATTGCTAAAAGGATTGTCATGTTTATCCTTCTTTAACTAAGTCATATGCAAGTCATATGGGCAAGCCATATATCTGAGGGGAATTTTGGTGCGTAAGGCTGAAAAGTTAAAAGCCTTATTCATAGAGAAACGTGTATTGTTTTAATAACATTATTACCATCAACTGAACTGTCTGCACATGCTAATCTCATATTTCGTATCAGAAATCCAGGGAAGCCAACCAGGACCTTCAAATACAATTGGACGAGGTGTTGCAGCATGCACAGGATCCAAACAGCAAAGGCAATTCATTATTCTCTGAGGTATAGATTTTAATATTATTAAAATATTTATGTTCATATGATATTATGGTGCTGATTTAAAAAATTCTTTTTTCACAGGTAGAGGACAAGCGTGCAGAAATAGAGAGACAGTTGATCAGTGTAAAAGTACAGTACCAGTCTCTTCAAAAGCAGCATGCTTTTACCAAACAGCAGATGCTTCGCATGAAGGTAAAAGTCAGCAGAATTGTTCTTAAGAAGAGAGCAAGAACTGCAGTTTCTTTTTGCCATAATTTTTGTACTTTCTTTCATCATAGGTGCAGATATCTAATGTGATGCAGCTTCAGGGCATTAGAGCTGACCCAGCCCAGCTTGAGCGATTACAGTTCATGTTGTCAGAGAAGAACAGTGAGATAGAAACCTTAATGAAGAAAGTGCAACAGTTGGAGAAAGTGGAGGTAAAGTTTCATACAAGTCACTGAACACTCAGAGACTGGACTGAAAACGCACACACACACACACACACGCACAACTGAACATCACCCCATCCTCCTTGCAATTTTTGCACATCTCCGTATTCAATTTCTACTGCTACAAATATTTATTATATACTGTATAAAATCTTTATACTCTCTACCTGGCTGCTATTCCTTATGTTTACATTTACAGCAAATTATTTTGTTACTCTCTTGCACTAGCGTCATCTAATTCACTTTATACTAGAACCGTGTACTAGTCAGCGCTGCACTGTAACATACTGTGCCCATTGTCTTGGTTGGTTGTTTTGTACTGTCTTGTGCTGTTTGCACTGTGCACTTTACATAACTGTACAGTCAGGTCCGGAAGTATTTGGACAATGACAGAGTTTTTCTGATTTTGCCTTTATACACCACCACAATGGATTTGAAATAAAACAATCAAGATGTGATCGAAGTGTAGACTTTCAGCTTTATTTTAAGAGGTTCCACAAAAATATGGCATTTACCATTTAGGAATTACAGCCATTTTCAACAAAGTACTTCCATTTTCTGGGGCTCAAAGGTATTTGACTGACAATTGACTGACAAGAAGTTAATTGACCAGGTGCAGTCCATTCCCTCGTTACTTTAAGACAAATGAAGCAGATAAAAGGTCTGGATTTGACATCAGGGATTGAGTTGGCATTTGGCAGCTGTTCGACTGGAGCTACCAATATGAAGTCCAAGGGGATCTCAATCCAAGTGAAGGAGGCCATCATTAGGCTGAAAAAACAACATAAATCTATAAGAGAGATAGCAAAAACCTTAGGTGTAGCCAAATCAACAGTTGGATACATTCTTAAAAAGAAAGAAAGCACTAGTGAGCTCAACAACATCAAAAGGCCTGAAAGACCACGGAAGACAACTAAAGTGGATGATCACAGAATCCTTTCCTTGGTGAAGAAAAACCCCTTCACAACATCAACAGAAGTCAAGAATACTCTGGAGAAGGTAGGCGTATCATTGTCAAATCTACAATCTACAAGACGCCTTCATGAATGTAAATATAGAGGGTTTACAACAAAGTGCAAACCACTGATAACATTCAAGAACAGGAAAGTCAGATTAGACTTTGCCAGAAAACGTGTAAAAAAAGCCTCCCATGTTTTGGAATAAGGTTCTTTGGACTGATGAAACCAAGATTAACTTGTACCAGAATGATGGGAAGAGAAAAGTATGGCGAAAGAAAGGAACAGCTCATGATCCAAAGTATAATTCAATTCAATTTTATTTGTATAGCGCTTTTAACAATGGACATTGTCACAAAGCAGATTTACAGAAATATGGATTCACAAAAATATATTGTAAATATTTGAATTTATCACTGTGAATTTATCCCTAATGAGCAAGCCAGTGGCGACGGTGGCAAGGAAAAACTCCCCGAGATGATATGAGGAAGAAACCTTGAGAGGAACCAGGCTCAAAAGGGAACCCATCCTCATCTGGGTGCAACGGATGGTGCAATTATAAATAAATCCCTTCTATTGTGTATTATATGGACAAATAGTGCAATTGTGCAACCAATAAATTCATCACAGTTTTTGCAAGAAGTCCGGCTGGTTAAAATCTATCCACTGTCCACTGATGGAGTCCTGAGTATGAAGCTGCTCGTGGCAACTGCAGCCCCAAAGCCACTACAGCAATCGCAGTCCCAAGCCATTACAGTACAGCTCCCCATATGTGATCCCCAAGCCATCTCCACAGCCCCCAGGTGGCACCATCCCCAGCAATCCAAACAGTTCTTCAGGCAGTCCATATGGGGCCACCCCCAGCAGCAGCGAGCGAACTCAACCGATGAGAACTCCAACCAGAAGTAGGGCATCAGGATGGTTCAGGCAGCGAGGAGGAGCAGAAGGGGTCAGGATCACTGGCATCACTGGCATCTCAGAAGTAGCATGTGTAGCTCGACAGAGAGTGAGGGAGAGAGAGAGATGGAGAGAAAGGAAGAGATTGTTAGGTGAGCTTTTGTCCTCTAATGGTTAAGCATGATGTACTTTGCATGCAGAGTGCAAGCAGGGACCCCGGCAAGACTAGCTATGACAGCATAACTAAAAGGGAGAGCCAGAAGCTAACACAGACATGAGGGCACCCTGGGACATAAGGCAGCCAGCCACTCCACCGTCGACAAAACTGAGTGAACGTGTGAGAGTGGGGGGGCGAAGGCATCCAAACATCCCAGTTCACCACAACACTCTATGCCTGTGAAACCCTCCAGACCTGTACCTAAGAAAACTATTCACAAAAGGCTTGACTAAACAAATATGTTTTCAGCCTCGACTTAAACACTGAGACTGTGTCTGAGCCCCGAACACTAAGTGGAAGGCTGTTCCATAACTGTGGGGCTTTGTAAGAGAAAGCTCTACCCCAGCTGTAGCCCGCATTATTCGAGGTACCAACAAATAGCCTGCACCTTTTGATCTGAGTAGGCGTGATGGATCATAAAAGACCAAAAGTTCGCTCAGGTACTGTGGCGCGAGACCATTTAGTGCTTTATAGGTCAATAGTAGTATTTTATAATCAATACGAAATTTGATTGGGAGCCAATGCAGTGTGGATAAGATAGGGGTGATGTGGTCATATCTTCTGGTTCTAGTAAGGACTCTCGCTGCTGCATTCTGGACTAACTGGAGCTTGTTTATGCATCTACTGGAACATCCAGACAGTAAGACATTACAATAATCCAATCTAGAGGTAACAAAAGCATGAACTAATTTTTCTGCATCGTGTAGTGACAATATATTTCTTATTTTAGCAATATTTCTGAGATGAAAGAAAGCAATCCTAGTTATATTATCAACATGAGCTTCAAAAGAGGTAGCATATATAGAGAAAAGAGCAGTGGGCCTAAAACAGAGCCTTGCGGGACACCAAACTTTACCTTAGCATGTATACCACATCATGTGTCAAACATGGTGAAAGCAGTGTTATGGCATGGGCATATCGAATGGAACTGGTGTTTATTGGTGTTGTGACTGCTGACAGAAGTAGCAAGATGAATTTTGAGGTGTATAGGGGCTATACTCTCTGCTCACATTCAGCCAAATGCTACAAAACTGATAGGACACCGCTTCACAGTGCAAGTGGATAATGACCCTAAACATACTTCGAAAGCAACTCAAGACTTTTTGAAGGCAAAGAAATGGAATATTCTTCAATGGCCAAGTCAGTCACCTGATCTCAACCCAGTAGATCATGCTTTTCACTTACTGAAGACAAGACTGAAGGCAGAAAGACCCACAAACAAGCAGCCACCGAAGGTGGCTGCAGTCAAGGCCTGGCAAAGCATCTCCAGGGAGGAAACTCAGAATTTGAGTTTTGAGAACATGGGCTCCAGACTTCAGGCAGTCATTGATGCAAAGGATTTTCATCCAAGTATTAAAATTATGGTTATATTTACAATGATGTCACTTTGTCTAAATACCTTTGAGCCCCTGAAAATGGAGGTACTTTGTTGAAAATGGCTGTAATTCCTAAACGGTAAATGCCATATTTTTGTGGAACCTCTTAAAATAAAGCTGAAAGTCTACACTTCAATCACATCTTGATTGTTTTATTTCAAATCCATTGTGGTGGTGTATAAAGGCAAAATCAGAAAAACTCTTTCATTGTCCAAATACTTCAGGACCTGACTGTATATAGTCTCCTGTAGTTCTGTGTTTGTTTTATGTAGCACCTTGGTCCTGGAGGAACATTGTTTCATTTCACTGTGTACTAATTAACTGTATATGGTTGAAATGACAATAAAAGCCACTTGACTTGACTTGAATTTGATGCGTTGTTTTGATAGTGATCTGTTTGATGCAATCAATTGATAGTGAAAAAGAAGCTTAACTCATTTACCTCATTTAACTCCTCAGGTGGCACTTGAGAATCAGTCCACTGCTGTCTCCAAGGAAACCGAGGTTGTGGATGAGACATACTACACTGATCTTTTGAAAATGCAACTCTCAAATTCAAAGTAAGTTTCCAATTAATGAATAATTAAGTATAGTGGATTAATGTCATGTGGTCTGGAATATCTTGGGTATGGCCATTTCCCAAGGGTAATCTAGTTGGTAATCTAAATGATAAAGACTAGCTATCTGGAGAGTTTTCATTAAGTTAATAAATAGCTTAAATAGAGCATCTTTTTGAACTGCAGCTCATGCTACATCACAGGGCAACGTAAAACACTCATGAGAAAAGCACTATCCACCCTCTTCTGCATTCATGAGCTCACAGATGCCCATGATTGGCTAGAGTCACTGTAATTGAGAGGGAAGAGAGAGTAATTCCCCTCCCACCCAGAGAGGGCAGCCACTTTTGTGCCCTTGGACTCCCAGCTACAGGTGGCTATAGCATCTTGGGATCTGAACTTGCTATATGTGGATGATAGACTGAACTGAAATTTAAGTAAAGAATAACATACAAAGTATGTTAATTTGCTTATATAACATTGATTTGCCAATGATGAGAATAGGGTAAAATTTGTGTTCCTGGGGGGAAAGAACAAAGGTCTCATTACAGTCCTCAGTCTGTTTTAACCCTTTTTTGAGGCCTCCCTGGTTGAGTCACCCCCCGTTTGCCCTTAGGTTATCAGATTTATGGTTGAGGGTCCTTGCGTTTTATCCTGTGGACCAGCTGTCTGGTCTTGGCCAATGGCCTAAATCGGTAGGTTTGACAGCATTCCACTTGGCAGAGAGAGCTCATCCTCTGGTCAGGGATGTTCCAATGTTTCAGGATAGCTGAAATTAGGCTGGTACAATAATTAACTTGATTCCTCAGGACCTGCAAGTGGGGGTCTATTGTGTTATGGTTCCTGTGGCAAACTAAGTGGAGTTCTTGTGTAAAGCTTGGTCCAAGTTTCTGTGGTTTTGTTGTTGCCTGTTCACTTAGAATCCTACAGGTGTGTGTGTGTGTGTGTGTGTGTTGCACGCTCTGCCAGCGAGATCACTCTCTGGTTATGGTAGTCACTGCAAGCACAAAGAATCACGCCTAAGTAGACTGGCGGTGATAACACACAGGTGAAAATCATCACAGGTTACCTGCTGGTTCAACCCCCCTCCTCTTTGTTCACAGCTATCTCTCCAACATATCCCACTGCCTCTTATTCCCACCACCCGACTCAGGCAGGGGAGCTGTCACTGAGGCTCCAAATAAAACAAAAGGAATGGTGTCAAATTAGTGTAACCCAAACAGAGTGGAAAAGGCAGTTTTTTTCTTGGGATATGGGAGTCAAGGGAATATGCCAATACCTCTTGCTTAAGTCCAGTGTTGAATAAAAGCAAGCCATGACTACCAGATTGAGCAGATTGATCAATGCATCGCATTGGGTACGTGTCAAAGTTAGACACTGCATTGATTTTTCTAAATTCCACACAAAAATGGACAGACCCATTGGCCTTGGGGCACCAAGACCACCAGGCTGGTCCAATCACTGTGGGACTCGATTAATCCCATGGTGAGCATACCCCTGAGTTCATCCTGTACCACATTTTTTTGTGTTCAGGTAAAAAGTATGGCTGTCTGCGTACAACCACAACTGGAGGAGTCTTGATGTGGTGCTTTATGTGGTGACATAAAGGATGTGCCCTATTCAGTCAGGATCTCTTTCAAGATCCCAACTCAGGAGATAACATGGAAGAATACCTCCACAATGCTGTGTGCTGAGATGTTGCAAAGAGCCATAGCATCTGGGTATCGCACTGTGTAGTCCACTAAATATAAGACAAAGTGATGTCCTTGTGCAGACTGCTCTAATGGCCTGACGAGGTCCATGCCTATTCTTTCAAAGGGGACCCCAATTAAGGGAAGGGGATGCAATGGCGCTTTTGGAGTGGCCAGCAGATTCACCAGTTAACATTCACGACAAGCAACACACCAACACACCAAATGAAACAGGCCATGAGGCGGTTTGGTGTTTTATCCTGCCCTGAGGGGAATCCCCGCAAATGGTGGAGGGGTGGAGACCTCGCACTGAATCAGGCTTTGATGTACTGTGGTCTGAAGGGTTTTGAGTATCAGTAGCCTGATTATTTGTTAATTCAAATAATATGTTAAATAAGAACTTTTTGAAAGTGATTTTATATATATATAGGGTATGTAAGGGTGTGGAGGAAGACTCAGGAGGCAGGAGGAATTTTAGCAGAGCTCTGGGCTGGGCTTACATTTATTTACACCACACTTTTTCAATACACTTTCAAAAATTCAACAATAAATAAAAACCAACAGAAAAGGGGGCCATCACTAGCTTGTGGCTAGTAGCAGCCAGGTAGAGAGTACAGTAATGACAAGAATTATATTCAATATTTTTGTAAATACATAAGCAGCAAAGAATGCAGAAATGTGAAAAAATTACAAAGGGAGTAGGATGGTGTTCAGTTGAGTGTGTGTGGTCAATCCAGTCTCTGAGTGTTGAGGAGTCTGATGGCTTGGGGGAAGATTGCTTGACGGTGCAATTTCCAAACCAGGCAATGATGCATTGTGAGCTGGAGCTGGTGTTGAGGGACCAGGAGAGGTGCTCCACCAGGTGAACACCAAGGAATTTGGTGCTCTTGACGATCTCCACAGAGGCACTGTCGATGTTCAGCAGAAAGTGGTCACTCTGTGCTTTCCTGAAGTCAACAACTATCTCTTTAGTTTGAGCCTCTTGAAGCACTTCATGAATGATGGGTGTGAGTGCATCGGGGCGGTAGTCATTGAGGCAGGACACGGGGACGATGGTGGTGGCCTTGAAGCACGGCCTTGAGTTGAACATGGCATTAAAACCTCCTAGAGGCTGCTGTAGACATTTTGTCCTCCATTCATCAATAATCTAGGCTTTTATCAACATTAAGCTATAAGCTTGCAACATTAAACACAGATTAATTATTTTCACATTTATTGCACAGATTTATTTACTTTAATCCTTAACAGTGTAATCTAAAAAAACACTGAAGCTGAAAATGTAATTTGTAGCTTGTGTGTGGCTGTCAACTGACGTGCAGTTTGGCACATTAGCAATGTCCTGAAACAGTTTATGCTTTATCTATAGAAAGGATAACTATAGATTTTAATTTCCTGGTAACTTGTAAAAAAAAATAAATAAATAAAAATTAGCGGTCATGCATCCCGTAGCATGTACACATTTCTTAGGCAGGATCTAGTGCAATAAATAATACGCATCTGAATTTTAAGCAGCTAAGACAGTAATCACTTAGTAATACCTACAATTAGTGAAGTCACAGCTTCGTTTAGGAAAACTGTATCTTGCTAATACTGATGCCAAAAGTCAGAATTAGATCTATCCTTATAGTGCCATTTTCATTCTGGTATCCCATCAAAGGTATATCATGCTACACTGTAAAATGAACAGCCCTTGAATAGCACAAAAATCTATACACATACATTTGGCTAGAGAAACCAACCAGTTTCAACATAGCCACTCAATTATGGCTTGAATGCTGTCCTAAAACATGGTAAGAATTGAATCCTAATCCATGCTGAAAGTAGGTCTAAGAAATTTGATAACGCTTAGGTCCTTTCAGCTGTAAGTATTGCTAGTCTTTTTTAGTCTTTTTTCATGTATTTGTAGTAATTCCAAAAAGCTTGACGATTATGGGTTACTACTGACTCGAGCATACATTTGAAAAATATGTTGGGTCAAGTCGAAGACCATGTTGTATGAACCTGTACTCAGAGTTGCTTCTAATAAAAGTTCATGTTTGTTACAAAGCCTGCAGACTGGCCTGACTGGAAGAAACAGTTTACATGGTATAGGACAGCTACAAAACTGGACAAAGAGGATGGCCCAGTTCAAGTTAGCACACTTATGTATGTGCTAGGC
Organism: Pangasianodon hypophthalmus; assembly: GCF_027358585.1. Classification (NCBI taxonomy): domain Eukaryota; kingdom Metazoa; phylum Chordata; class Actinopteri; order Siluriformes; family Pangasiidae; genus Pangasianodon; species Pangasianodon hypophthalmus. The sequence goes on along the minus strand of NC_069716.1, from coordinate 12,635,866 downwards.
AAGGAAGCACAGAACATTTTGAGCTCTTTCGCACAAGGAGAAGATGAAATGGACTGTGATGTCATTTTAGCAAAGTTCAACACATATTTTATACCTAGGCACAGCGTGATTCATGTACGCGCATGTTTCCACCAGCAAGTGCAGTGCATGGGAGAATGTGCACAGGCATTCTGGTCTGATGAATCATCATGTTTTCTTGTACATCATGGTGTGTGTGCGTCGCTTTCCTGGGGAATAGATGGCACCAGGATGCACTGTGGAACGAAGGCAAGCCGGCAGAGGCAGTGTGATGCTCTGGGCAATGTTCTGCTGGAACACCTTGGGTCCTGGCTTTTATGTGGATGTGACATGTTCCACCGCACCAGACCAGGCTGACCTAGGAGATGTCTCAACTTCCTTCATCAATATTTGATGCACATACCTCCTGCATGTGTACTGTGAGTTCTGCCTGTTAATCTATCAAGGCTTTTACTGCTCCTCATCTTAAACGGTCCTGTGCATAGCCTGATAAAAACTAAATTAGACAGACTTACTGGAGCCTGCCTAAGCAATGGAATGTGTTTGTTCCACTCTTCTTCTGATAGTGATGTGCACCGCTCTGCTCCAAGTCCTAAGAATTAAGGCCATTTGAAAACAATGAACTTGTTTTTCTCATGTCAAGTTACCTTTCGCACGTAGGCCTCAGTTCAGCATTCCTTTTCAAGTCGCATTAAGACAAACATTATAAAATGGATTATATGCAGTATAAAATGGGTAATATGAAAATATAAAATCTATTTTCTGTTTACTTTCTCACTTTTGCTCAGAGAAAAATCTTGATGCATCTCTTACGTTTGTTTTGAGGCATGCTGGGCTAATCCATCAAATCCGTGCTTGTGTCCGTGCTTGTGCCTTAATAAGGATACAGAGCAGAGTTTGATAAGTGTTCAGGTAGGGGAGGGCTGGTCCATTGTCCGTTTTTTAGACAAGCATCAGTATTTTATATAGGATGCAGGGCATCTACAGGAAGTCAGAGGAGGGAACATAGCAATGAACCCCCTTAATGTGGCCAAATTGGCAAGCTACATTCTGGATCAGTTCCAGGAGTTTGATGGCATGCAGGGGAAGACCTTCCAGAAGCAGGTTGCAGTAGTCCAATCTTGAGATGACAGGACTCAAAACTCCTACTTTGTTTTTGGTATTAATAAGAGACCTGCATCTAGGGACTGTAGAGGGCATGATGAATTTTAAGATGTTGGGAGACTACTTAGATACTGGAGAATAAGCTGTTTTGAGCTTCCTATTTTGAATACTAGGGATATTGAAATATAATACCTTCCTTACAAAGGTCCAGATAATGACCTAACATGACTGAATAGCAGGACCAGTTAGCAGTTTTAATGCTTTAACCAGTAATGATTAATGACTAATGAAATACAAATAGTTTTAAACTTGAAGTGGGGAGAATAAATGTATACTTCTGTCCATTTGTTGTCAACTTTTCATTTTTTACAATCCATATTGTTACTTCACTAATCAGACCAGAAATAGTAAATGAAAATTTAAAATTATGAAAGTCTATAACATTCAGCTTATTCTGCCATGAAAAAGTATTTGGCCCTTCCTGGCTTCTACTATTTTTGCATATTTGTCACTCAATGGTTTCTCATACAAAATGTAATATAAGACAAGAAGAACATGCGGAAACACAAAATACAGGTTCTAAATGATCATTACATTTATTGAAGGAAAAATTGTATGCAACACCTCTTTTCAACCATGTGAAAAAGTTAATGCTCATCTAAACTTAATAACTGGTTGTGCCACCTTTAGCAGCAACAACTGCAACTAAATGCTGGAGATTAGACTTTTACATCATGGTGGAGGAATTTTGGCCCACTGTTCTTTGCACAAAACAAAACACAAAACAGTGCAAAGATTTTGATTCAAGAAGTTCATGGGTATTAATAAGTTACATATATAGTCCCCTCCAAAAGTATTGGAACAGCAAGGCCATATCTTTGGTTTTTGCTATACCCTGAAGACATATTGGTTTAAGATCAAAAGATGAATTTCCAAGCATAAAATGGAAATGATTAAAAATTCAAATTCCAAAGCAAAAGATGTTTATGTTATGGATACAGCTATGCTAATATGTTTAAAAGAGACATTGGGTTTTCTGATTGGTCATACCACCTACAGTATCTGTTTCACTTGGGGTTTTCCCACCTAGCCAGCAATTGAAGACAGCTATTTAACACCTGTGTTAATTCGGGTGCTCTTTAGGATATTAGTAACTACAGTCCTATTAGTATCTTGCCTGTACTATCTAAGATTGCTGAGAAATGGGCAGCAGAGCAACTTACTTCTCATTTTCATGAGTCCCTGTTGTCTGCACCCTATGCAGTTTGGTATTTGTGCTCACCATTCTAATTGTTTTTTATTAGAAAATATTAAATCAGTGATGGATAAAAGTGGCTTTGTTGGGGCGCACTTCTTTATCTTAGAAATGCTGTGAAAAAACTGTGAATCATAGAGTTTTCGCTGCTAAGCTATCTACCTTTAACCTTTCTATGTTGATTGCTATCAAATCAATATGGTGAATAATTCTGAATGATGAAATGAATAATAATGAAATTGATTTCTATAAAATGAACAGAATCATATCTAAAGGGGAGAACCCAGGGCGTAAAGGTCCACCACAATCAGTTGCTCCTAAGACGTATTCTTACTTGGTAAAAAATACATTACACCTATCCCTCCAAAAGTATTGGAACGGCAAGGTCAATTATTTTGTTTTTGCTGTACACTGAAGACATTTATATTTGAAATCAAAAGATGAATATGAGATACGAATTTCAGCTGATAGATCAGAATTTCATCTTTCATTTCTTGATATTTACATGTGTGTGTTAAACAACTTGGTACCTTTTGAACACAATCATTTTTCAAGTCATCAAAAATATAATTTTTAAACAATTAATAGCTCTGAATGTCTACTCTTGGTTTGAGTCCTTGGTTTTGCCTGTGAACACTGCATTTGATGTTAAAAAGGATAAATCAACATGAAGTCCAGAGAACTGTCTATCGGGGAAAAGCAAGCCATTTTGAAACTGAGAAAAGAAAGAAAATGGATCAGAGCCATTGCACAAGCATTGGGCATAGCCAGTACAACAATTTGGAATGTCCTGAAAAAGAAAGAAACCATTGGTGTACTAATAACCAGATATCAAACAAGTTGGCCAAAGAAAACAGCAGCAGCAGTTGATGACAGAAACATTGTGAGAGCTGTGAAGAAACACCCAAAAGCAACAGTCAGTGACATCACTAACAGCCTCCACATGGCAGGGGTGAAGTTATCAGAATCCACAGCTTGAAGAAGACTTTGAGAGCAAATGCAAACTATTCATCAGCAGTAAGAATTGTAAGGCCATATTGGAATTCACAAAGAAATACAAAAGCCACGAAAGTTCTGGAGCCAAGATTAACCGAAGTGATGGAAAGGCCAAAGTGTGGAGAAAGAAAGGCTATGCTCATGATACAAAACATACCTGCTCATTGGTCAAGCACGGTGGAGATAGTGTCATGGATTGGGCTTGCATGGCTGTTTCTGGAATGGGCTTAGTAATCTTTATTGATAATTTAACTCATGATGGTAGCAGCAGAATGAATTCAGAAGTCTACAGAAACATTCTGTCTGCCAATTTACAGAGAAATGCATCCAATCTGATTGGGAGCAACTTCATCATGCAGCAAGACAATAACCCAAAACACTGCCAAAACAACAAAGGACTTCATCAGGGGAAAAATGTAGAGGGTTATAGACTGGCCAAGTCAATCACCAGACCTTAACCCAATTGAGAATGCATTTCACCTCCTGAAGAGGAGACTGAAGGAAGAAACAAACAACAACTGAAAGAAGTGGGAATACAAGCCTGAAAAAGCATCACAAAAGAGGAATGCAACAAGTATGGTGATATTAGTGGGTTGCCACCTTGATGAAGTTATTGCAAGCAAGGGATATGCAACCAAATAGATAAATAAGTGTTATTCACATAAGTATAATTTAAGACTATCTGTTTGTATACTTTTGCTCACCAAAAAAAAATGGGTGGACTGTCACCGAAGGCACCATGTTCTAAGTTGTTTAACACATCTAGAAATAAATATCAGGAAATGAAAGCTGAAATTCTGATACATTATCTCAAATTCATCTTTTGATCTCAATCAAAAATGTCTTCATTGTGCAGCAAAAACCAAAGAATTGGCCTTTCCATTCCAAAACCTTCAGAGGGGACTGTAGTTACCATCAGTCGTTTGGAGGTACAACATTTTAAGCTGGGAAAATTTGATTAAATACAGAAATTTGTGTCATTTTTAAGTCAAGGCAAGTCAAGTCAAGTGGAGTTTATTGTCATTTCAGCCATATACAAGTACACAGTGAAACGAAACAACGTTTCTCCAGGACCAAGGTGCTACATAAGACAACACAGAACAACACAGAACTACGGGGACTACATAAATTACATAAATTAAACGTAAAGTGCACAAGTGCAAACGTGCAGACAGCACAAGACAGAACAGACAGTACATAACTATGACGCCGACCAGTACACAGTCCTGTTGAAAGTGATAAAGTGACAGTAGTGCAAATATTACAGCTGAGGTAGTGTAAACAGTGTAAACATAGAAGTAGCAGCAATAATAAAATATGTGCAAAACATGTGCAGTGCATGTGCATGTTCTGTTGTGTGTATATATATGTATGTATGTATGCGTGAGCTCCTTTGGACCAGTTCAGTTGTGTGTGTATATATGTGTGTGTGTGTGTATATGTATGTGTGTGTGTGTGTGTTCCTTCAGTCCAGTTCTAGGTATTTAGGAGTCTGATGGCATGAGGGAAGAAACTGTTGCACAGTCTGGTTGTGAGGGCCCGAATGCTTCGGTACCGTTTTCCAGACGGCAGGAGGGTGAAGAGTGTGTGTGAGGGGTGTGTGGGATCATCCACAATGCTGGTGGATTTGCGGATGCAGCGAGAGGTGTAAATGTCTGTGATGGAGGGAAGAGAGACCCCGATGATCTTCTCAGCTGTCCTCACTATCCGCTGCAGGGTCTTGCGATCCGAAACGGTGCAATTCCCAAGCCAGGCAGTGATGCAGCTGCTCAGGATGCTCTCGATAGTCCCTCTGTAGAACGTGGTGAGGATGGAGGGTGGAAGATGTTCTTTCCTCAGCCTTCGCAGAAAGTACAGGCGCTGCTGGGCTTTCTTTGTTATGGAGCTGGTGTTGAGCGACCAGGTGAGGTTCTCCGCCAGGTGAACACCAAGAAACTTGGTGCTCTTAACGATCTCCACGGAGGAGCCGTCGATGTTCAGCGGAGAGTGGTCATTCTGTGCTCTTCTGAAGTCAACAACCATCTCTTTAGTTTTGCCCACATTCAGAGACAGGTTGTTGGCTTTGCACCAGTCCGTTAGCCGCTGCACCTCCTCTCTGTATGCTGACTCGTTGTTCTTGCTGATGAGACCCACCACGGTCGTGTCATCGGCGAACTTGATGATGTGATTCGAGCTGTGCATTGCTACACAGTCTTGAGTCAGCAGAGTGAACAACAATGGACTGAGCACACAGCCCTGTGGGGCCCCAGTGCTCAGTGTGGTGGTGTTGGAGACGCTGTTCCCGATCCGGACTGACTGAGGTCTCCCAGTCAGGAAGTCCAGGATCCAGTTGCAGAGGGAGGTGTTCAGGCCCAGCAGGTTCAGCTTTCCGATCAAGTGCTGAGGAATGATTGTGTTGAATGCTGAACTGAAGTCTATGAACAGCATTCTAACATAAGTGTCTTTATTGTCCAGGTGGGTGAGGGCCAGATGGAGGGTGGTGGCGATGGCATCATCTGTTGAGCGGTTGGGGCGGTAAGCGAATTGCAGGGGGTCCAGTGAGGGAGGCAGCAGGGTCTTGACGTGCCTCATGACGAGCCTCTCGAAGCACTTCATGATGATGGGTGTAAGTGCAACGGGACGGTAGTCATTGAGGCAGGACAATGAAGACTTCTTTGGCACGGGGACGATGGTGGTGGCCTTGAAGCAGGTCGGGACAACGGTGCTGCACAGAGAGGTGTTGAAGATGTCAGTGAAAACATCTGCCAACTGGTCTGCACATCCCCTGAGCACCCTGCCAGGAATGTTGTCTGGTCCAGCAGCCTTCCGTGGGTTGACTCTGTGTAGAGTCTTCCTCACGTCAGCCGTGGTTAGACACAGCACCTGGTCATTGGGAGAAGGGGTGGTCTTCCTCGCCGTCACGCCGTTCTGTGCCTCGAACCGAGTGTAGAAGTCGTTCAGCGCATCTGGGAGGGAGGCATCACTGTCACAGGCAGATGGTGATGACCTGTAGTTGGTGATGTTCTCGGAGTCTCGAGTCCTCAGTAGCGCACGCACCTCTGCAGTCATCCACGGCTTCTGGGTGGAGCGTGAGGTGATGGTCTTGGAGGTGGTGACGTCATCAATGCACTTGCTAATATAGCTGGTCACTGATGTCGCGTATTCCTCCAAGTCAGTGAAGTCGCCGTCAGTTGCCGCTTCCCTGAACATGTGCCAGTCAGTGTGTTCAAAGCAGTCCTGAAGAGCAGAGATGGCTCTTGCTGGCCAGGTTTTCACCTGCTTCAGAACCGGTTTGGAGCGTCTGACTAGCGGTCTGTATGCTGGGATTAGCATAACAGAGATGTGGTCTGAGTAGCCGAGGTGGGGGCGGGGCTCCACCCGGTACGCGCCGGGGATGTTTGTGTAAACAAGGTCCAGCACATTTTTCCCTCTCGTTGCAAAGTCCACATGCTGATGGAATTTAGGGAGCACTGACTTGAGATTTGCATGGTTGAAATCTCTGGCAACAATAAACAGTCTGTCAGGGTGTGAATTCTGCAGCTCGCTAATAGCCCCATACAGTTCACAGAGCGCCTCCTTAGCACTGGCGGGAATGTAGACACCGATTATGAAAACCGTAGTGAATTCCCGTGGTAAATAAAAAGGTCTACATCTAACAGTCATAAACTCCACCAGCGATGAGCAGTAACTAGAGACTAGCACCGAGTTCTTGCACCATTCCGTGTTGATGTAAACACACAAGCCGCCGCCGCGAGCCTTACCGCACAGAGCTGTGTTTCTGTCGGCACGAAACGAGGCTAGCCCGTCTAGCTGAATGGCGGCGTCCGGAACTCTGTCGCTGAGCCACGTCTCCGTGAAAACAAAGACGCAGCAGTCTCTAAACTCACGCCACGTAGCTTGCTGGAGTCGGATGTAGTCCAGTTTATTATCCAGGGAGCAGACACTGGAGAGCAGGATGGACGGGAGAGCTGGCCGGCTAGGGTTTGTTTTTAGCCTAGCACGAATCCCCTGCCATCTTGCTGCGCTTCTGCTTTCTCGCGCACCGCTTGCGACGTCCCCTCCCCCGGCCACCGGCATCGGGCGACGCCGAGGGCTGGAGGCCTGGTCCCCGCAGCAAGCCGAGATCGCGTAGCTTCTCCAACAGATCATCTTGCAGAGAGGCTGTATTGTAGTGTTTGAGGTTTATGAGTGTCTGGCGGTGGTAAACACGAACACCGGTAGCTCCGATGTCCATGTGCTGTTAAAAAGTCGGCCTAAGGACGAAAAAAGCACCATTTTGTATCCGGAGTGGCCGCTGTGTGCTACTGCCGCGCCGCCATCTTGGAAGAGTGTCCAAATAATTGCAGTTATAATTAATAATTAAACATTGCATGATATCACTCCTCAAATTAAAACGTTTATTACACAGAGGAAAGAAAACGTTTATTACACAGCGGAAAGATACTTGTCAGGCTATCAGAGGTAAAATGTGAAATGGCTGGGTTATTGCTTTTAGAAGAAGTGATTTTGACCAATCAACATTCTCTATTAAAGCATCACAAGAATGGAATTCAATACCTCCAATTAGTTATTTTACAATTCATTTGAAATTGTGGCTTCTTGATAGTCAGACTTGTAAACCTTTGAATTGTTATACTGCAGTTCTCTTAGTTTGCTACTTGTTTTGTTGACTGCTTTCCAGTGTGTTGTGGTTCTTTTTGCTATATGATTTTGTTGTTGTTGTTTTTAAATCTTCATTATAGAATAGAATAGAATAGAATATCACTTTATTAATCCCACCAAGGGGAACTTCCAGTACTTGTAGGAGTGTACTATTTCCACCTCCTCCCCTTTGATGGTGATGGGGGTTGGTGGCTTTCTACTCCTCCGGAAGTCTACTACCAACTCCTTAGTCTTTGCTACTTTGAGCTTAAGCTAATTCTCTTAAGCCCAGCTCTCCTCCACCCCACTGTACTCTTCCTCGTTGTCCCCATAGATACAACCAACAATGGAGGAATTGTCCAAGAACTTTTGGAGGTGGCCCAGAGTTGTATTTAAAGTCAGAGGCGTAGATGGTGAAAAGGAGTGGCGACAGCACTGTTTCCTGGGGGGCACCAATGTTCCCCATCAGTACCTCAGAGAGTGTGGACTGCAGTTGGACGAACTGTAGCCTGTTGGACAGAGAGTCTCTTATCCAGTCCACCATGTTCTGATCCACCTGCATACCAAGAAGCTTCTTTGCAAGCAGAGCCGGCTGGATTGTATTGAATGCACTGGAAAAATCGAAGAACATTACTCTCACTCTACTCTAGGCTGGTATGCGAACTGCAGAGGGTCTTGGGAGCCGCTCACTTTGAGGCATCAGCTGCTGCAAAAGAAGTCTCTCAAAGACCTTCATGACATGAGAGGTCAATGGTACTGGCTGGTAGTCATTGAGAGTCTCTGGATGTTTTTTCTTTGGTACCGGGACAATGCAGAAGGTCCATAGTTTTGGTACCTTCCCCAGTCTTAAGGAAAGACTGAAGAGGTGCAGGAACACTTCTGCAAGCTGAACTGCACAAGCCCTCAGCAGCCTAGGGTTGATGTTATCTGGGCCCATTGCTTTGGTGACACAGAGCTTGGACAGCTCTCATCTCACCTGGCTCGATGTAATAGGTGGCATAGGGGGGAAAGAGGTGGAAGAGGATGAGGCAGGCGTGCAGTTGATGGTTATCTCTAACACTGGGGGTATTAGGGTGGGAGCGGGGGACTGAGCTGCTCCCCTTCCAGTCCTCCCCAGCGGTTGTGGTGAAGGGTGGTGAAGGACAGGGATGAACAGCAGCTGAGGTCACCATGTGTGCAGAGGCTGCTTGGCCTGTAGTGGAGGAGGGACCTGCTGAGCTGTACAAGATCGAGTCAAACTTGTTAAAGTGCAGGTTTAACCTATTGGCAAGGTCGTGACTCCCTTCCACCGCTGGGCCTGACGTAGTGAGTCCAGTGATTGTCCTCATTCTGTTCCACACCTCTTTTTCATTGTTTAGCTCTCCCTGTAGCTGTTCTTGGCCCTTCTCAATTTTCTCTTTAGTTCCCTCTGAACCGTCCTCACCTCGGCCCCGTCTCCTGCCATGAATGCCCTCTTCTTCCTGTTGAGGAGAGTTTTGATGTCCTTATTGATCCATGGCTTATTATTTAGGAAGCAGCGGATGTTCTTTTTGGGCATGACACTATCCTCACAGAATGTGACATAGTCTGTGACACAACGGGACATATTTTTACTCTTCCGCTGTTATACAAATAGATTGCTGCTATTAATTGATACCTATAAGGGTTACTTGAATGAATGTTTTTCTGCTTGTAAGTTTTTTTGCCTGCATAACCATGATTATATATGACTGTGTATGTGAATCTATTTATCTCAGTAGATTTAAGTATGCAAAACATTTTAGGGTGCCTATTAATAACTGGCTAGGAACTACAGATGAAACAATAGTCTTTTTGGGCTAACTCTGGCTCATTTACTGTATGGTTAATACTGTTTATTAATGGGCACTCTCCCGGACAAAAAAAAATAGTTAAAAAAATAAATAAATAAAAATTTATCTGAAATTAAATGATTGATTGATTTATTTTTTCTTTTTAAAAATGAATGCAGTTTAGGATAGAGGTGACCTAAATGATTTGTCTTCTGTGATAATTGTTAGAGGGATCTTTTGCTTTTGCGTTTTTGTTTTGTATTTTTTAGGAAAGTTGCCGAGAAACTGAAGGAGGAATTATCAATGGCAAGAATGAAAGCTCTTTCTGAGAGTCACAGGGTGCTCGAGTTGGAAAGGAAACTCTTTGCGGCAGAGAATACTCTAAAGCACGGGCGCATTGACATTATCAGGCTCCAAGTGAAAACTGAAGAACTCCAGATGAAATATGAGCCTAATGGTAAAATAATACACACACAATATATAGCTCTAAACCCTTTTTATTTTTTACATAGTGCTGAAATTTAATTTCAGAATTTTAGTTATTGACCTTTCACATTAAATGATCACATTAGAACCATAAATAGCATCAGAACACACGAGAGAAAAGATTATTCGAAATTGTGAAAACCTTTTTAAGTGAAATTATGCTAACTAATATTTGTGAACCTTGTCATATGGGTTTCAAGCCTGTTATTACTCATCATTCTGTCCTTTTTTGCCACAAATTTCACACGCATTAGTACCCAGCAGGTCTACCAGAACCTGCCTATACAGTCAGGTCCCTAAGTATTTAGACAGTGACACAATTTTCGTAATTTTGCCTCTGTACACCACCATAGTGGATTTGAAATGACGCAATCAAGATGTGATTGAAGTGTAGACTTTCAGCTTTATTTCAAGGGCTTTAACAAAATATTGCATTAATCGTTTAGGAATTACAGCCATTTTTTACATAGCACCTCCATTTTCACAGGCTCAAAAGTAGTTGGACAAACTAACATAATCATAAATATTAGGGATATTTTAATACTTGGATGCAAATCTTTGCAGTCAAAGACTGCCTGAAGTCTGGAACCCACAGACATCACCAAATGCTGAGTTTCTTCTCTTGAGATGCTTTGCCAGGCCTTTACTGCAGCTGCCTTTAGCTGCTGCTTGTTTGTGGCTCTTTCTGCCTTCAGTTTTGTCTTCAGTAATTGAAAAGCTTGCTCAATTGGTTTGAGGTCAGGTGACTGATGCAGCCATTTAAGAACACTCCATTTCCAAGCTCTTGGGTTGTTTTCACAGTATGTTTTGGGTCATTATCCATCTGTACTGTGAAGCACTGTCCTATCAGTTTTGCAGCATTTGACTGAATCTGAGCAGAAAGTATAGCTCTATCAGCAGTCACATCATCAATAAACACCAGTAACCCAGTTTCATTGGCAACCATCCATGCCCATGCCATAATACTGCCTGCTTGACAGATAATGTGGTATGTGTTAGATCATGATTCCTTCCTTTCCTTCTCCTTTCTTTTACCATCATTCTTTAATCTTGCATCAGAACTGGTCAGGCTTTTTAAAATTTATTTTATTTATTTATTTATTTATTTTAAAGCGAAGTCTAATGGTGTTCCAGGCCTTTTGGTGTTGCTGAGCTCACCAGTGCGGTTCTTTTTTTTTTTTCTTTTTCTTTTTTTTTTTTTAAATGTACCAAATTGTTGTTTTGGCCACTCCTAAATTTTCTACTATCTTTCTGATAGGTCTCTTTATTTCAGCCTAATAATGGTCTATTTCACTTACATTGACACCTCTTTGAACCGCATAGTGAGAGTTCCCATGAACAGCTACCACATGCAAATTCAACACTTAGAATCAACTCCAGACCTTTTATCTCTTTAATTTATCATGAAATAAGGAGGAAAAAAGCCACAACTGGCCATTAAGAGGTCATTGGATGTACAGTGAAAAGAATGGCTGTAATTCCTAAATGATTAATGCAATATTTTTGTTAAAGCCCTTGAATTAAAGCTGAAAGTCTACTGTCACTGTCCATAAGTATTTGAACAGTGACAAAGTGACAAAAATTGTGTCACTGTCCAAATACTTATGGAATCGACTGTATGTGTGAGTAACACATGCAGCATTAAATCTTTTAAATTTCCAGTCATTGTTCTGTCAGACTTGCAGTCCATGTAAGTGCTTTTTATTGCATTGCATGCAGCTTAACCAACTTTTTACCCAGAGCATTTCTTGTTGTCAACTCATTTTCTCTACTGTACTTACAGTAGAGAACACTATATAGCCAAAAGTACGTGTACACCTGACCATCATACCCATATGGGCTGGTTGGACATCCCATTCTGAGGTTTGCCCCCTTTGCTGCTCTAACAACTCTTCTGGGAAGGCTTTTCACTAGATTTTGAAACACGGCTGTGGGAATTTCTGCAAGAGTTTCTGCAATTCTGCTTCCACATGAGCATTAGTGAGGTCGGGAGAGAAGGCCTCATGCATAGGACATCCCTTTCCAAAACTATGGGCATTAATATGCTTTACACCACTCCAGCTGATGCTTGGCATTGTACATAGTGATCTTAGGCTTGTGTGCAGCTGCTCGGCCATGGAAGCCTATTTCATAAAGCTCCCAGCACACAGTTGTTATGCTGATGTTGCTTCCAGAGGCAGTTTGGAACTCTGTAGCAAGTGTTGCAAAAGATGGTGGCCCCATCTGTGAGATTGCATGGCCTACCACTTCGTGGCTGAGTTGTTATTGTTCATAGACACTTCCACTTCAGCAATTAGCAATAGCAATTACAATTGACCAAGGCAGGGCAAAAATTTCACAAACTGACTTGGCAACCTACAATAGTGCCATATTTAAAATCACTGAGCTCTTCAGCTCTACTACCAATTTTTTATCCATGGAGATGGTTGTGGCTGAAACACCTGAACTCAATAATTAAGCGGGGTGTCCATATACTTTTGGTCGTGTGTGTATATTTATGAACTTTGCAAGTTGACCAGTTCATAAACAAAGTATGCTGGTAAGTAACTATAATTTCTTTTCCCAGAGGCGAAAAAGGCACAGGCTCAGAAGTGCAAGCGAGAGAAATTTCCAGTAAACTTACCTGATGAGTCTGACCACAGCAGCATGGATACTCCAGGCATGAAGACTGAGCCAAGCAGGAACAAGGCTATAGATGGAAAAGCCCTCCCTTGTTCAACTGAGAACGAATTTTCGACCCCAGTACAGTTATCACAAGCCCCAAGCTCTGTCTTGCTTTGTGACACCAAATGTGTTCGCGTCTGTGAGAATGCTTCAATTTCTATTCCTGATCCCCCAAGGTAAATACCTCCCTTTGTTTACAAATATGAAATGGTGTGTGAATCATTTTACCACATAGATTTTTAAGAGAAGACATTATTATTTAGAAAAAGGTCCTTATTATAATGATTGTGGTTAGTTGAAAGGTAAGTAGTTGCTCAAATTGTTGAGTGGAAAATTTCAATCATTGTGTCATGGTAATTTTATACAACTCATTAGGTTATTAATTTAGGATATTATACATATCTTCTACTTACAATCACTGGCCATTTTACTAGGTACACCATTCACATATTTTATCAGATGCACCTATCACATATGTATGTTTGCACTGGCACAGCAGCATTCTTGAGACAACACATCAGTTTATGTATGGTCTGAGATAATTGCAAAACAAGAGAACAGCTCACCTCTCTAATCAGTGTAAAATCAACCAATCCTACCCAGCAGCATCGTGATGTGTTTGTCTTTCATTTTCGTGCAAATTTAGTTTCACTTTTAATGGTAAGCCAAACTGCTACTTTCAACGTTTTCTGATTTCTGATGTATGGTCAGACCCCTGTGAATTACAAAACCACTGTATGTAACAAAGTTTTGTCAAAGTTACCAGTCAAGGTATTCTTTTTCAGGACCACGTCAAAGAGAACAAACTCATGTGCTTCAGTGCTATTCGGCTGATAAAATAGGCTTAATGTCACCAGTTTTTTTTTTTTTTTTTTTTTTTTTTTTTTTGTTTTTTTTTGTGTGTAATACAAATCTCTGAGCTCCAAGTCAAAGTCAAGTGTAAAGGCCATTCACTTTAGCTAAGCATATTTTGATCAAACCCACTTATTCCACATAATTGAATCTGTTTGCCCATTTTGGACTTGTAGTGTGTGTGGCCAGAAAGACATAGTGAATAATGTGTCCTTATCTGAGAGCAAATGGGTGATAATTAGCTACAGTTCAGTAGCTGTATTAACTTCTTAATAATGCATTCATCCTATCTATTGTGTTAGCATAAACGACCTCTCCATGTGTTTCGGATATAGTTTTACATGTTGGGATTTTTTTGTTACCTTTTCTAAACTTTCTGAACTTCTGGTATTTTTATTACTTTAATTGCTACTTTTTGGTTACTTTTTGATTTTGATTACACTAAATGGCATGCATTTTAGTGGAGTCTCCATGGATTTGTTCAATATAAACAAATCCATGGAGACTCCACTAAAATGTGTGCTCTCCAGCAGCATACAAAGACAAAATGCACATTTTGTTTTACCCTTGTGGGGGCCTGCCACATTTTATTAATCTTTGATGTAATTTTATTTTTGCTTATAGGTCTTCAGTGAAAGTCTGCGTAAGCACAGCCAAGGACAAAATGGTAAAATGGGATGACGAGGGAGACAACTGGAGACCCGAAAGGTACAAGAAGTATCAAGCACCTGTTCATGTTGATTCAGAGAACACCATGGAAAAACAGTGTGCTCAACAGTAGTAATTACTCTCTACTAAAAAAAGTCTCTATTATATATAGATGTTAATTTTGCTAAAATGTTTAGATGTTTAACTCTTATTGGACAATAAATGTTAATAGTCACTAACTTGTGGTGTGTGTGTCTATGTATATATGTAAATATAAACATTACACATATACAGTCCCTACAGAAAGTATTGGAGCAGCAAGGCCAATTATTTTGCTTTTGCTGTACACTGAAGACATTTGGGTTTGAGATCAAAAGATGAATATGAGATAAAAATTTCAGCTTTCATTTCCTAATATTTGAATCTAGATGTGTTAAACAACTTAGAACACGGCCCCTTTGGTGGCAGACCATCCAATTTTTAGGTGAGCAAATGTATTGGAGCGAGTCTTAAAATAAATAACACTTAATATTTGGTTGCATATCCCTTTCTTGCAATAACTGCATCAAGCCAGCAACCCACTGACATCACCAAACTGTTGCAGTTGTCTTTTCTTCTTTCAGGTGTTGTTGGGGTTTCTCCCTTTAGTCTCCTCTTCAGGAGTGAGATATGAATACTCAACTGGGTTAATGTCTGGTGATTGACTTAATCAGTCTTAAACTTTCCACTTTTCCCCCTGATGAAGTCTTTGTGTATTTTGGGTCATTGGCTTGCTGCATGAAGTTCCTCCCAATTAGATTGAATGCATTTCTCTGTAAATTGGCAGACAGCATGTTTCTGTAGACTTTTGGGATGAATTGGAGCACTGACTTGTGCCAGGCCTTCTTATCCAATGTCAGTGCCCGACCTCATAAGTGCTTTTGTGGCTGAATGGGGAAAAACTCCCCACAGCCATGCTCCAAACTCTATTTGAAAGCCTTCCAGAAGAGTGGAGGTTAATATAACAGCAAAGCTGGGAATAGAGCTGGAATGAGATGGTCAAGAAACAAATAAGGGTGTGATTGGTCAGATATTCACATACTTTAGGCAACATAGTGAAGCGAAGGATTGTCACACCAAATAATGACTTTGTTTCATTTATTACTGTTTACTGCTCTTTATGATATTTTTTTAATGTAGAAACATTTAATTTCATTATTTTTGAAGGCATCTTTGCTCTACAGCATTTCTTTGCATGTGCCTAAGACTTTTGCACAGTACTATAGGTGTAGTATTGCTGTGAAATATACAACAGTTTGCTTATGCAACTATGGCACTTAGAAGCTGACAAAAGTATTTAAATGTGAAATTCATATGTGTTAATTATTATACATCACATTAAATAAAATTCCTTTGATTTTAGATAAACATTTTTTGCTGTAGACAACGTTCACTTTCAGAAGTAAATTTTCAGTTGACTGATATTAGCGGTCTTTGTTTCACGTTGTACAAAGCTGTTAGTGTAGCATCAAGAATCTCTTTATTGTCTGTTAGTGTTTGGAATCTGCATATGTTGCTTGGGTTTCTTCCATTTATATTCTAAATGTGCATGTCTACCCCTGTAACTACCTCACTCTCTGTGGGTATCCTAGTCCAGGGGTGTCCAGTCTTATTCATTCACAAAAGGGACAGTGTGGGAGCAGGTTTTCATTCCAACCACACATCACCCACACCTGATACCTTTTTAATCAGTTGATCTTCAGTAAAACAGATGTCTTGTAGGGAAAGCATTAGCTCAAAGGGAAATATTAGTTAATTCAGGGGAGATATCAGAATCACTTACAGCAACTAACCAACTTATTCGTCCAGCGAAAATGTTGGCGGGGCCGTGCATTAATTCTGGAAAGTTATTACTCCCGTGACCTTTGGCAGTAATATCTTATTGTGATGACAATATTATTTCCTAGCAACACATGATATAATGTATATAGTAATATACATACGAATAATGGTCTCAACAACAACATGGACTAGAAGATCAACTCTGAGGCTGTGTATAGGAAAGGGATGCACAGACTCTACTTTCTGAGGAATCTCAGGTCCTTTAATGTTTGCAACAAGATGTTAGAGATCTTCACCCAGTCTGTGGTAGCTAGTGCAGTCTTCTTTGCAACAGTATGGCTGGGGGTGCAAAAATACTCAACAAACTAACACCCTAATAAACACCCTCCATGACCTTCTGGTTAAACAGTAGAGTACCTTTAGTAGAAGACACATTTGTAGAAAGGAATGGTACAGGAGGTCATTTGTACCACAACAGCTCATCACTGTGCTGGGACACTATTTTGCACTGAGCCAGTCTTAGGATAAGATCATTGGACATTAGTTGAATTATACCACCATCCACTATTATATCCATATGCACTCCCACTTTACATATATTAATTTTTCCCTTTTCTCACATTCACTCTATACAATACTGTAATTCATTTTATTGCCGTTTACGATGTTTACACCGCTGACAAAGTTTGCACTGCACTGCCCCTTTAATTTGACTCAAGTCTGCTGCTTATGTCTACAATGTTTACACCCCACTGCTCTACCACATCACACTCTTACACTGTATTCTTTTTTTTTGTATATATTTATTCTTATTTTGTTTGATTTATAGCATTAAATTACTTTAAGTATACTCTCTGTGCTGCTGTAATAGGTGAATTTCTCTCTGGGATGAATAAAATGATCCATCCATCAATCCATCAATGGAATATCAGGCATCGCTCCTGCTTGGTTGTAATGAAAACCTGCACGCACACCAGCCCTTTGTAAATAAGATTGGTCACCCCTGCCCTAGTGATATGAGCATGCCAGTACTTATGCACAGGTCATCCTTTTTTGACCCACACTCACCCAAACGTATTTAAAAAGATAAAAATAAAACCTGGTGAAACAAAAACTGTTGTTGGCCTCCTTATAAAAGCAATCATGCAGATAGTGTTTTCAGAGAACATTGGGAATACTAGCAGAATAGCTGTTTTTAAATCCAGATTAAAAAAATATATAAATATATATATATATATATATATATATATATATATATATAATTTTTTGTTATTATTATTAAAGGTCTATTATAATAGGTATAATAGGTTATTGGTCTTTTCTTAGTTCCTGTCACTTCACTAGTTATTTACTTTCAATCTATAATCCATGTAAATCACTTCTATTTATATATTAAATATAAGTAAAATATCTGTACATTTAGCAATATCAGAAGTGAAATTATCAGAATGAAAAGTTCTACATAAATTATAAATTATAAAATAAAACCCCCCCAAAATTTGACTGTTTCCTGACAAGTATAAATACATCTATGCCAATGCTATTAACTGATCAAATCGATGCTGTTTTACAATACTCCGTCTTTCCATTTTAGATTAACAAAAAAAAGCCAAATAAGGGTGGGGAGAGAAGAAGATGATTGAGACGAATGGCTAGATTGATAAGCTTGAGTTGCTCATCGCGGCATTGCAAGTTCAGTGAGAATCTCCAGCTGTAATCCTCAACGAAATGCAGCCTTTAAAGCGGTGCTGTTCCAGCCACTTCGTGCCGCAACGGTCCAGAACTCCAGCGCATATGCTGCCACTTGGCATCTTCCCTGCGTCATGGTCAATTGCTGCTCACCAGTTTCTTTCCCCTCGGGTGAGTGGTCGAACACACGCCGAAGCTTCTCAACAAATTGTTCATAGGACGATCTGGACTCGCTTCCTTTTTCCCCAAACAGCCAAGGCCCATTGCAGGGCTTTGCCAGGTTAAGGAAATGAGCTATTTTCTCTGACTCGGACAGACCTGCATGACTGGTGAAATACAAAGAGCACTGAAGCAAAATCCCTGATACTGAGAGGGGTCACCTGAATATTTCTCCAGCGTATGCATTGACAGACAGGTTATATGGGGCTGCGTAGTAGCTGCAGCAGCCTGAGAAAGATAGTTGACCTGGGCTGTGAGCTCCACCAGCTACCAGGTGGTCACCCACAAGCTACCCGTGAGCTAAGACAGCTTGCTGCCAGTTGGGTTGTCCTGCTGCATCCATGGGCAGGCGAAGTATTCTGTCAGGTGAAGGAGTAGATACAGATGCAAAAGCAGGTACAGAGGTGTTTGTACCTGCTTGTAGGTACATATTTGTAAGCCGCTGTGCTGGGAAGTTGAGTCCATGGTTGGCTGTGACATGACAGTACGCACAGATTCCTACTACTATTTATATATAGCTACTATTTATAATTATTAAAAGGTTTACCCACCACTTTCACTAAGATAATTTGGTTTCTTTTGGATAGGCACCAATTGGTTTACGCTATCCTGATTGAGATGCATAAACCAATGACATTTTTTCCAAATGAGCTATCGGATTATGAATGGATTATTTGGTAGCATTTAAAGAGTTATTTTTGCATAAATAATACAGTGAATCCTGTATTTTAGCCAGGAAAAAGCAAAATTATCATAATATAATTTCTGATATCAGTGAATGAATGAAAATGAATTCCTGTAACAAAAATCTCTGTATAAAGTACATATTTCAACTTGCATCCTTCAAACACTCACATAACATTAACTTTTGTGATCAGTTTGATGTAAACTTGTTTAGTGGAAACACAACACAGGAAGTTTAATTTGCTAAATTGTTCACATAACTCTCAAACTTTTGCAATATAAAAGTGTCACCTTTGTCCTAGAGAATGAACAAATAATGACAACGCTTGGAGTAAGAGTGAATAGGAGAAAAATAATTAAGAAGAGCAGGTAGAGTAGCTTGGAAAGTAAGAAGACTAGCAGTAGAGGAAGAATGGGAGAGATGCGAAATACAAAACGAGGGAAAGGATAATTGATGGGAAGAGGAGAGCAGAGAGGAAGAAGAGAGTGTAAATGATGAGCACAAAGAAGGAGAAATTTAAATTTAAATTTAAACCCATTATTCCCATTCCACAAGAGCAAAGCCGGAAACAACTGAATCTGAGAGAGTTTGTAGTGGTTTGGGACAAAGTCCACTCTTTAGCACTGTTATGAGAATGGTTCGAAAACCCATCCACATTTCCTAACAGTGTTTCTTCCACCATTTTCTCCCATTCTGAATCCTGTTTAAAGTTTCCTCTCTTCCCCATCGACAGAGTAGGACTTTACAGACCAAGTACTTTAAAAATGCTGGGATAAATGTAACCCAATATGTTTCATATCTGTAACCCAGTGCTGGGTCAATATATTACAGAGCTGTGGGTTTAATTGTTGGATTACATCTAGAACCAAATTGCTGGGTTGTGGAGAGTTGCTGTAACTACCAAACATTGGTTTATTATGACCCAGGCACAGGTTATCTTTACCCTAAATACTGGGTTCATTCATTCATCTTCAGTAACCACCTTATTCTGGTCTGGGTAACAGTGGATCTGTAGCCTATCCCAGAAACACTGGGCAAAAGGTGGGAATACACCCTGGATTGGATGCCAGTTGATTGCAGGGCACTATGCGCACACACACACACGCACACATACACACACTTATTCTACCTACAGTCCCCTTTGATAGTATTGGCACAGAAAGGTCAATTCTTTTGTTTTTGCTATACACTCAAGACATTTGCGTTTGAGATCAAAAGATGAATATGAGATGATAGATCAGGATTTCAGCTTTAATTTCCTGATATTTATATCTAGTGTAGCTTAGAACAATATTGGAACATGTGACTGACAGGTGTTTCTTGTTGCCCACATGTGCCCTTTTAAATTAATGGTTTAAACAATTAACAGTCTGCCTGTGAAGTCTGCATTTGTTGTTAAAAAGGATAAACCAACATGAGCTGTTGGAAGAAATCAAGCCATATTGAAGCTGAGAAAAGAGGAAAAAAATCCATCATACCCATTGCAGAAGCATTGGGCATACCCAATACAACAATTTGGAATGTCTTGAAAAAAGAATGAAACCACTGGTGTACATATATCCAGACATCAAACAAGTCAGCCAAGGAAAATAACAGCAGCTGATCACAGAAACATTGTGAGAGCTGTGAAGAAAAACCTAAAAACAACAGTCAATGACAACACCAACCACCTCCACAGGGCAGGGATGAAGGTCTCACAATCCTCTATTCAAAGGAGACTTAAATATAGGGGCCATACCACAGGATTTGCAAACCACTTATCAGGAGTAAGAATTGGAATGCTGAAAGAAATACAGCAATGAGCCCCAAAAGTTCCGGTACCAAGCTTAACCTCTACCAAAGTGTGGAGAAAGAAAGGATCTGTGTTTCAAAACATATGAGCTCATCAGTCAAGCACAGTGGAGGTAGTGTCAAAAGGCTTGCGATTGCCTGGCTGCTTCTGGAACGGACTTAATCTTTATTGATGATGTAGTTCAAGTTCAAGTGGAGTTTATTGTCATTTCAGCCATATACAAGTACATAGTGAAACGAAACAACGTTTCTCCAGGACCAAGGTGCTACATAAGACAAACACAGAACAACATAGAACTACAAGGGACTACATAAATTATACAATAAAGTGCACAAGTGCAAACAAGTGCAGACAGCACAAAACAGTACAAGACAGTACAACGACTACTGGGACAGACAATGGGCATAGTAAGTCCCAGTGCAGCGCCGACCAGTACACAGTTCTGTTTAAAGTGAACCTAGTGACAATAGTGCAAATAGTACAAGAGTACAAAACAAGTAGCTGAAATAGTGTAAAAAGTGTAAACATAAGAGTAGCAGCCTATGTACAGTATGATATAATGAGTAATGTAGCAGCATAAACATGCAAAAACATGCAAAAAAAGTGCAAAGACTTGCAAAAAAAATTGCAGAGAGGATGGAGGATGCTCAGTTGTGTGTGTATATTGTGTGTGTGTGTGTTCCTTCAGTCCAGTTTCTGAGTATTGGAGGTATGTGTGAGTGTGTTCCTTCAGTTCAGTTCCTGAGTATTGAGGAGTCTGATTGCATGGGGGAAGAAACTATTGTACAGTCTGGTCATGAGGGCCCGAATGCTTCGGTACCATTTACCAGACGGCAGGAGGGTAAAGTGTGTGTGAGAGGGGTGTGTGGGATCATCCACAATGCTGGTGGCTTTGCGGATGCAGCGTGAGGTGTAAATGTCCGTGATGGAGGGAAGAGAGACCCCGATGATCTTTTCAGCTGTCCTCACTATCCGCTGAAGGGTCTTGCGATCCGAAACGGTGCAATTCCCTAGGCAGTGATGCAGCTGCTCAGGATGCTCTCGACAGTCCCTCTGTAGAACATGGAGAGGATGAGGGGTGGGAGATGTGCTTTCCTCAGCCCTCGTAGAAAGTAGAGATGCTGCTTGTCTTTCTTAGTTATGGAACTGGTGTTGAGGGACCAGGTGAGGTTCTCCGCCAGGTGAACACCAAGAAACTTGGTGCTCTTGATGATCTCCACGGAGGAGCCGCCGATGTTCAGCGGAGAGTGGTCTCTCTGTGCTCTTCTGAAGTCAACAACCATCTCTTTAGTTTTGTCCAAGTTCAGAGACAGGTTGTTGGCTCTGCACCAGTCTGTTAGCCGCTGCACCTCCTCTCTGTATGCTGACTCGTTGTTCTTGCTGATGAGACCCACCACGGTCGTGTCATCGGTGAACTTGATGATGTGATTCGAGCTGTGCATTGCTACACAGTCGTGAGTCAGCAGAGTGAACAGCAGTGGACTGAGCACACAGCCCTGTGGGGCCCCAGTGCTCAGTGTGGTGGTGTTGGAGATGCTGTTCCTGATCCGGACTGACTGAGGTCTCCCAGTCAGGAAGTCCAGGATCCAGTTGCAGAGGGAGGTGTTCAGGCCCAGCAGGTTCAGCTTTCCAATCAGGTGCTGAGGAATGATTGTGTTGAATGCTGAACTGAAGTCTATGAACAGCATTCGAACATATGTGTCTTTATTGTCCAGGTGGGTGAGGGCCAGATGGAGGGTAGTGGTGATGGCATCATCTGTTGAGCGGTTGGGACGGTAAGCAAATTGCAGGGGGTCCAGTGAGGGGGGCAGCAGGGTCTTAATTTGCCTCATGACGAGCCTCTCGAAGCACTTCATGATGATGGGTGTAAGTGCAATGGGACGGTAGTCATTGAGGCAGCACGGGGACGATGGTGGTGGCCTTGAAGCACATCAGAACAACAGTGCTGCTCAGGGAGGCGTTCAAGATGTCAGTGAAAACATCTGCCAGCTGGTCTGCACATCCTCTGAGCACCCTGCCAGGAATGTTGTCTGGTCCAGCAGCCTTCCGCGGGTTGACTCTGTGTAGAGCCTTCCTCACATCGGCCGTGGTTAGACACAGCACCTGGTCATTGGGAGGAGGGGTGGTCTTCCTCGCCGTCACGCCATTCTGTGCCTCAAACCGAGTGTAGAAGTCGTTCAGCGCATCTGGGAGGGAGGCATCACTGTCACAGGGAGGTGGTGTTGTCCTGTAGTTGGTGATAGTCTGGATGCCCTGCCACATGCGCCGCGTGTCTCTGCTGGCCTTCAAGTGGCTGTGGATTCTCTGAGCGTGTGTGCGCTTTGCCTCTCTGATGGCCCGGGACAGTTTGGCCCTCGCTGTATTTAGGGCCGCCTTGTCGCCTGCTCTGAAGGCGGAGTCTCGGGTCCTCAGTAGTGCACGCACCTCTGCAGTCATCCACGGCTTCTGGGTGGAGCGAGATGGTCTTGGAGACAGTGACATCATCAATGCACTTGCTGATATAGCTAGTCACTGATGTCGCGTATTCCTCCAAGTTGGTGAAGTCGCTGTCAGTTGCCGCTTCCCGGAACATGTGCCAGTCAGTGTGTTCAAAACAGTCCTGAAGAGCAGAGATGGCTCCTGCTGGCCAGGTTTTCACCCGCTTCAGAACCTGTTTGCAGCGTCTGACTAGCGGTCTGTATGCTGGGATTAGCATAACAGAGATGTGGTCTGAGTAGCCGAGGTGGGGGCGGAGGGCGGGAGGTGGGGGGCGGGTATGTTTGTGTAAACAAGGTCCAGCGTGTTCTTCCCTCTCGTTGCACATGCTGATGAAATTTAGGGAGCACTGACTTGAGATTTGCATGGTTGAAATCTCCGGCAACAATAAACAGTCCGTCAGGGTTTGAATTCTGCAGCTCGCTGATAGCCCCATACAGTACACAGAGCGCGTCTTTAGCATAGGCGCTGGGGGGAATGTATACACCGATTATGAGGACAGTGGTGAATTCCCGTGGTAAATAAAATGGTCTGCATCTAACAGTCACAAACTCCACCAGCGATGAGCAGTAACTAGAAACTAGCACCGAGTTCTTGCACCATTCCGTGTTGATGTAAACACACAAGCCGCCGCCTCGAGCCTTACCACACAAAGCTGTGTTTCTGTCGGCTCGAAATGAGGCTAGCCCGTCTAGCTGAATGGCGGTGTCCGGAACTCTGTCGCTGAGCCACGTCTCTGTGAAAACAAAGACGCAGCAGTCTCTAAACTCACACCGCGTAGTTTGCTGGAGTCGGATGTAATCCAATTTATTGTCCCGGGAGCAGACATTGGAAAGCAGGATGGACGGAAGAGC
The DNA here is from genome assembly GCF_027358585.1 of Pangasianodon hypophthalmus. NCBI lineage: Eukaryota > Metazoa > Chordata > Actinopteri > Siluriformes > Pangasiidae > Pangasianodon > Pangasianodon hypophthalmus. The sequence goes on along the minus strand of NC_069716.1, from coordinate 12,611,898 downwards.
CGGCCGGCTAGGGTTTGTTTTTAGCCTAGCACGGACCCCCGCCCTCTTGCCGCGCTTCTGCTTTCTCGCGCACCGCTTGCGACGTCCCCTCCCCTGGCCACCGGCATCAGGCGACGCCAAGGGCTGGAGGCCTGGTCCCCGCAGCAAGCCGAGATCGCATAGCTTCTCCAGCAGATCATCATGCAGAACAGCTGTAGTGATGTCTCTGAAACTTGTGAGTGTCTGCCAGTGGTATACACGAACACCGGTAGCTCCGATGTCCATGTGCCGATAAAAGTCAGCCTAAAGACAAAAATAGCACCATTTTGTATCCGGAGTGGCCGCTGCGAGCTACTGCATGCTACTGCCATGCCGCCATCTTGGATGTTTTAACTCATGATGGTGGCAGAAGAATAAATTCATATCAACTCTGCTTTTACAGAAGGCAACTGAAAGCACAAAGAGTCATAAACAAATCAACTTTCACTGTTTACACACAGGTGAGAATCATTCATGCTTTACCTGCCAGTTCGACCTGCCTCCTCTCCGTCCACAGCCAACGCTTGACCACGCCCCCGCTGCCACACAGTGAAAATGAGAAAATACATAAGCTTCTAAGCAAAGAACAAGGCAAGAAATTTATCTCCATAGATTGTCGTGGTGACTGGACTTATCATGTCATGAAGATGTTTTGCCACTAATGAGAGACTTCCTCAGATCTATCTATTGATGGGAAAATCTCCAGTATTGAAAGACTGTGTGTGACACACCTGTAGCATCATGGACTGTTGGGTCCAGAGATGTTAATTTTAGTGTAACCACCAGGGTGAACTTGTCAGAATGGGACTGTGATGAAAGTTCCATGGAAGGTGATAGGTGCTGTTGCAGTATGACATACTGTATGTAGATGGAGTCCTTTCCATAATGTATAGAACATTGTCCTCAAAGTACTTTTCTTTGTCCTTTAGTTGTAGGTAAACAGCTGGGTCCTGAAATTAGCTATGTTTGTCTTTGCATACTCCATATCATTGAGCTTGTGGCTGACAGTACTGTGAGCTTAAAGTACTATGAGCTTGCAAAGAATATCCTCCACCGGTGAGACGCCAGGATCTGCACACCCAAGGGGAGAGGAGACCCAGCCAAAACCACTCCGCTTATGGGACGCTGCAGGATGTGTCCATGCCTACCGAGCTGGACCCCACCGCCCCTTGACACGTGGAAAATCCTTGGCTCACCGGATGTGCCCTCCACAAGGCGACCCCTCCCAGCCTGCCCACCATCCCAGTTAAAGTCAATGGCAGGCCAGTCTCAGCAATCCTGGAGCACTATCATCCTGGCCCGTCCCTCCAACCTCACTTCTCCCAAAGCCAGTGGTTCCCTAACAGTTTCCTGTGTGCACAGGGACATCCGGGAGATTCCAGCAGCCCATGTCACCGTGAACCACCAGGCTAAAGCGTGGCCCCTCCTCGTGGGCCTCATCCCAGAGCTCCCTGTGCCTCTGCACCTGGGTCGAGACTGGCCCAAGTATGCCACAGCCAGGGCCCCAAAAGTATTTGGACACCTGATCATCATACTCACTTTTTGTCCTTCCCCAAACTGTTGCCACAATGTTGGAAGACCACAATGTGAATGTCTTTGCCTGCTGTAGCATTATGATTTCGCTTACTATATCTAAGGGACATAGACCAAGCCTGTTCCCACATGACAATGCCCCTGTGCACAAAGCAAGGTCCATAAAGGCATAGTATGCCAAGGTTTGTGTGGAAGAACTTGACTGGCCTGCACAGACCCCTGACTGCTACCCCACTGAGCATCTTTGGGTTGAATTGGAAAGCTGACTGTGCTTGTGGCCTTCTCTCCCAACATCAGTGCCCGACCTCACTAATGTTCTTGTGGCTGAATGGGCACAAATATCCACAGCTTCATTCCAAAATCTAATGGAAAGCATTCCCAGAAGTGTGGATGCTATTATAGCAGCAAAGGGAGGACTAAATCCATATTAATACCCACAGTTTTGAAAAGAGATGTTCAACAAACACATATGCATGTGATGGTCAGGTGTCCACATACCTTTGGCCATATAGTATATCCTGGGTGCATTTAGGAGAAAGACTACTGAGAGAAGGTGACAATCTCAACAAAACTGTGCAAATATGCATTGTATAAGAAACAACAAAAGCTAAAATACAGAAAATGGATGAAGTGGAAAGGAATGCATAGTCCTTTTTACCAGAGAGAAATGCAAAAGATGTAGATGTGAACATGGTTCATGCAATTGCCTGGCATGTGGAAAACAGTTTAAGTACTGTAAAAAACTGGAATCACTTTGCTAAGATGTGCAGATCTAGGAAAGTGCATGCATTGTTCAGGGTGCAGTCTCAGTCCAGGAGTTGTCAAAAGCCGGTCTCCTTCTTCCTGCAGCATGGACTGGAACCGCTGGCAATGTTCCTCCTGCTGTCAGCCCTACCCGCTAAAGCATGGCTCTTAGAATTGTTAATCCATTTGATTGCTGTAGATGGTTTTGTGCAGAATTTCCAACATTGAGGCTAAATGGCCTGGTTCTGTGCAAGACTTGATATTTTAAGCAATATAATCCAGCTGGCTCTTGGGTGGCAGACTGCACGCTGGCAGCTTGGCTTCTCCGGTGAGGAGGGCCTGAATGTGCAGCCCTTGACCATACACATCTCAAGCCTGTACCCTCAAACATCTCCAGGTATGCCACGGCATCATCCTGATATGTCATTCTGGCCAGCAAGGAGTTTAGGGAGAGGCTTGTGAGTAATGAGGAATAGGACGTCAGCAGGCTCTGGATGGCTGCACAGTCTGCAGCTTGCTGCTCCACTATTTCTGCGAGTATTTCCATTGTTGTTGCTGCAGACCCACAAGAGACTGATGCTGCTGCTCTGGGGTTCAGCAGTGTGGCAATGTTTGCAGTCAGTGGGAAAAACTCAGTGGAGTCAGGCCAGACTTGCATGTGAGCTTTTATTAATAATGAAGCAGCTCCATTCTGCTCGTTTTTTCACCCCACGCCCACAACATAACACTCAGACTCAGCTCACTGTGAGAGACAGGGAGAGACAAAAAGCTTGTTATAACTCACACACAAATAAGGAACAGATATGCCACATTAACTGCCCACTTCCCCCTGCTCCTGCTGCAGACTCTCACTAAACCACCTGCCACAACTGGTAACAGTAGTCTTCAGTGTTTGTGTACATCATGAACCCATGCAGTATTGCAGAAGCACAAGGTGCACAACTCTCCAACAGGTAAGTGGTACTTATGTATTACCCACAAAGGTATCATCCCTTGTCCTTAACTTTATTTCTGTCAAAAAATGCAGAGCAGACCTTCAGTAAAAGCTGAAAAATCTGAAATCTGGAGCTGGAAATAAAGAAAATTAAAAAAAAAACGAAAAAAAAAACCTAAGTAGTCAAATAAATCTATGTGCCTTTGTTCAAGTTTTAATTTAGCTTGTTGCTTTCCACAGGCAGAACAAGATGACAAAAAAACTCTTTGCTGGTTCAGTGAACTAGTTAGGGCTTTACTGTGCCGAATGGTGTTTGAAAGGTAAGGCTCCAGTAATTTACATAGATATGTAATACTGTGGACTACACTAAAAATGTTTAAAAAAAGAGGTAACATTATATGACAGTGAAGTTGGATATTTTGCAAAAGAATGCCCACATATGGAGAAGGGAGGTAGAATTCCAGCTAGGTAGGTTCATAGAGCAACACCAATACACGGTTGCAAATCATAGAGGATGAGGTCAGCATACAGCACAGGATGAGGCAGGGGAAAAGGTAGGATGTGGTCAATTTCCAACAGTCTCCTGCAATCTTGATCAAAATCCAGTGGTTTCTGTGTATGTTGTTACGGCATCCATTGTAATTCTGTTCTGTGTGCCTGTGTCAGTGGTGGGATGGGTGTCTTTTGTCTGCGCCTCTTTCAGGCTCAGCCCACTGCAACATGTCACATTCCTGCATCTGGTTTGCCATTGAAAGATCCCAACTCTTACACACCTCACTCCCGCCTCGTGCTTTATGATTGGTTGGATGGACTTTTCCAGATGTGTAGTCTACATCCCCGCACAGATCATTGCCTTTGCTTTGTCCTGTGTGAATTTTGCTCTGTGTGTTGATTTCTTCTGTATATGACCCTCTGCCTGTTATTGAACTTGTTATTGATCGTGCTTTGCCCCTTTGGAATCAGTCTATATATTTGCAGTATATACTTATCTTGTAAATAACAACAATAACCATGTTTTTTTAAATAGTACATTGCAAATAGTGGTTAGTAGGAAGTTGGCACCATTTTATGTTTAATCTGTTTTCCCTTGGTTTTGGGTTTTGGGAGTGATGGAAGGAATTGTATTTTTTGTTTCTTTTTTTTATCAGGTTAGTTAGTTCACTCTATGTATAGTTATGGGGAATTTTGTTTATTATTTTGCCCTGGTTGGCTTCTGAAGCTTAAACTACAATCATGACAGTCAGAGTATCAGGACTTCCACTCACCAAATATTTTTCTGCACCAGTTAAATAGGGCACTAAAACTATTTCAGAAGGAGCAGAGGAGACATTTTTTTTATGGGCTAAATGACAGTATGACTTTGGCTGTAGGAAAAATGCTAAACCAAAGTACATCCAAAGTTATCCTCCCAACCTTTCAGAGCCCAATATCTTCTTTCTTCAGAGGCAAAGCAGGGATTGGATGACATTATCATCTCTTTAATTGACAAGGGTGCAGTTATTCACTGTGAAGCTATTCCAGTGAACAGCCCACTTCCTGCGGTTCAAAAATCAAACTTTTCCTGGTGTCTTATGCAAGACTTCAGGGGAGTAAATTCTGATGTACATTTGTCAACTCCAATTGTTCCAAATACCTTTCGTGTCAAATATCCCTCCTAAGTCATTTTCTCTGTAATCAATTTGGCAAATGCGTTTTTCAGCATTCCTATGCACAAGGACTGCTCGTATTGGTTTGCTTTTACATTTAAGGGTATCGGTATCAGTTTTTTCTCTGAGCTACAGAGAAACTTAGAATAATTTCAGTCACTAGGTGGCAGCACTCTCAAACGTTATATAAATGATCTGCCCCATTGCTCTGAGACTAGGGTACAATGTATTGGACACTAAGGTGCTGATAATATTTTTAGCTGAGAAGCGCCATATGTTCTAAATCTAAACTGCAGTTTGTCCAATGTAAAATAAAATATTTGGGACATGTCCTATCATCTGAAAGGTGACAAACTGATTCAGATTGCTAGCATCCTCAATTCACCGAAGCAACAGGTGATGAGTTGGCTCAGCATGCCGACCTGGGATTATTGATTTTGAGACAATTTGCACATGGCCCTAATTATGGTTGCCATTAAGCAACCACGTCCAATGGACAACAGAGGCTGGCACTGCTTTTGAACGACTAAAAACAGTGATTTCATCTGCTCCATATCTGGGCACCCCGGATAGCAGACGACTCCGATCTGGATCCGCCTTTCCCCTGGCAGATCTGAATAACAGTCACCTACATTTAGCAGATTTGGTCCAGCTCCAGTGCAGATTTGGTTCAGGAATCTACACTCCTGTACGGCAAATCCACATTAAAGTTGCAGTCATTTCACTCCTTCGGTGTGACTTGAGGACGGAGTCAAACTCGCAGCAGATGACTCCGATCCGGATCCACTTTTCTTCTGGCACATGCTAACAGCTCAGTTTCAGTTCATGAGTCAATATCAGTCTGTTACAGATCTGCCTGTATAAAATCTGCACATTTTTGGCAGATGTGGCTTTAACATCGCCTGTTGAATCAGCTATTCATGCACAATTATGTTTAGGAGACAACCAATATGCTCAATCATTCTGTATATGGGTACATATAACGTAAGCATTATTTATCAGCCTGCTCACACACTAGGTGGCCTATTTTCGCTCAGAAATATAGACCATTAAAAGTAGAAAAAAGCTATACACTGTCAACTTGTGAATGTGGGAAACTGTCTTTTTATATATATAAATATGGTTTTATTAGTCATCAGATGATTAATCTTGTATTTGTTTCTGATTACAAACATTTTAAAAAATGAAAATTGCTCCTAGATCATGAATATCTTAAGTAACCTTAGGCACCAATTCAGCTGAAGAGACAAACCAAAGTGGGAAAGTGGAGCTGCTGAGGTCCAAGTAAGTCTTTTAAAATTTAAATATACACCGATCAGCCATAATATTAAAACCACTGATAGGTGATGTGAATAGGCAGCAAGTAAACAGTAAGTTCTTGTGTTGGAAGTTGATGTGTTGGAAGTAGGCAAATGGGCAAGCATAAGGTTCTGAGTGGCTTTGACAAGGGCCAAAGTGTGCTGGCTAAACAACTGGATCAGAGCATCTCCAAATTAGCAGGTCTTGTGGGGTGTTCCCAGTATGCAGTGGTTAGTACCTACCAAAAGTGGTCCAAGGAAGGACAACCGGTGAACCAGCAACAGGGTCATGGGTGCTCACTGATGCGTGTGGGGAGCAAAAGCTAGCCCGTTTGGTCCGATCCCACAGAAGAGTTACTGTAGCACAAATTGCTGAAAAAGTTCATGCTGGCTATGATAGAAAGGTATCAGAACACACAGTGCATCACAGCTTGCTGCGTATGGGGCTGTGTAGGCGCAGACAGGTCAGAGTGCCCATGCTGACCTCTGTCCACTGCCAAAAGTGCCTACAATGGGCATGAGAGCATCAGAACTGGATAATGGAGCAATGGAAGAAGGTGGCCTGGTCTGATAAATCACATTTTCTTTTACATCATGTGGATGGCTGGTGCGTGTGTTGCTTACCTGGGGAAGAGATGGCACCAGGATGCACTGGTGAAGAAGGCAAGCCGGCAGAGGCAGTGTGATTCTCTGGGTAATGTTCTGCTGGGAAACCTTGGGTCCTGGCATTCATGTGGATGTTACTTTGACATGTATTACCTACCTAAACATTCTTGCAGACCAAGTATACCCCTTCATGGCAACGGTATTCTCTAATGGCAGTGGCCTGATTTCAGCAGGATAATGTGCCCTGCCACAACGCAAAAATTGTTCAGAAATGTGAGGAACATGACAAAGAGTTCAAGGTGTAGACATGGTTTAAGGTGCCTCCAAATTCCCCAGATCTCAATCCAATCGAGCATCTGTGGGATGTGCTGGACAAACAAGTCCGATCCATGGAGTCCCCACCTTGCCCCTTATAGGACTGATGCTAATGTCTTGGTGACAGATACCACAGCACACCTTCAGAGGTCTTGTGGAGTCCACGCTTCAACAGGTCAGAGCTGTTTTGGCAGCACAAGGGGGCCTACACAATAGTAGGCAGGTAGTTTTAATGTTATGGCTGATTGTTGTATTTACTCCGCTATGATATAAATTTGGAAAAGAAACGAAACCTACCTAGCTACACTTTTTTAAATTTTAGAAATCATGTGAAATATAATGCACGCAAGTTGTTGCACACTTGAGCTAACTTAGTTAGCTTCTCTGACAGCTATTCTAATATTAAATTGCGACCAACAACAAATGCTCCACTTTAAAATATATACCTTTATTGTTGAGTACAAAACAACACTAAAACCAAAACACTGAAACATATGTAATATGTGATAAAATCAAAATGAAATGTGGCTAAATTACTAAGCTAAGGCTGTCCCTCTGTTCCACAGAGGACATCAATATAGCTCTTGGCTTCGCTATGGGCATCACTCCATCTCCCTGCTCTGCCGAGGACATCACTATGCCACCTGGCTCCGCTTCGGACGTTGCTCCACACACGTTAGGGCCACACGTTAGGGGGGGTTCTCTCATGGTAGCGCCGAATATGGCACAGAACTTCACTTCCCAACAGCACTAAGCACATCACATGATCAAGTCACTGATCACCCGCACCTGTTTCACCTAATTAGTGTCTCTATTTAAGTTACGGATTCTGGACGTCTCATTGTGAAGCTTTTGTCTTTTGTAGTTACATTGTCACTTAGCCACTTAGTTGTGTTCATATTCTTGCCATGTGTATCTAGTTCTTGTTTGTTTTGGTTCATGTTTATAGTCTTTGTCTTCATGTGTTTTGCTCTACTAGATACCAATCTGCACTTGCATCTGCCTCCGCTATCAATTCGTGACAAATAACTGTGCAAAAAATAAAATATTACCAATATTACTGTATGTTTAAGCTTGTTGTTAAAAAATCTTTTTTTTCTGGCAATAACAGCTAGAAAATAAATCTTTCAGAATGTGTATAAACTGTTAGTCTTTTTTGTATTTTTATGTTTATAGATATGGTTTAGTCAAGATAATGTCTGTTATAAGAATTAAAATGGCATTTTAAGTATTTGTAAGAAAAAAAATTAAAATATGTTAATATATAGCATTTATTAACACACATATGCAAATAAAGCTACAGGCCACATCTGCCTTGGATAAGCAGGGGTTTAAGGTGTGGAGCTGGGCCAGTGTTGGTCTAACTAACTGATTCTGTTCCACATTTGGACCAGACATGAAAATGAGTCATTGATCTATGCCTAATTTTTGCAGAATATACCAGAATGTACCAAATGTATATGTGCCGGTTTTGGCCCGTTCTGCAAAAGTAAACTGGGCCAAATCTGTTTGCCAGATTTGTTACAGATCTTGGGAATAGTTTGGGCTAGATCAGAGTAGTTTTGCTATCAGGGAATCCAGACTATAATAAGATCTTTCCGCTTTTTGCACATGAAAATAACGGGTTCATGTCTGCTGTACTGACACTGAAAAACAGAGACAAAAACAGGCCTACTGCATATTATTCTAAGCGTTTAGATCCAGTGATTCGAGGCCACCCTCTATTTGTGAGATCATTGGCAGCTATGGCCAAAGCTACTGTGTAGTTCTGATCTGGTTCTGATCTGGTTTTATCACTTCAGAACATTTTGTTTACCTTGGCCAATGTTACTATCCATTGTTGCAACACATTACACCCAGCTATTCTAATACCAGTGAGCTAGAAGGGATACCCCATGACTGTTTGACTGCTTTGGACATTGTAACTAAACCATGGGCAAACTTAAATGATCAACCTGACCTGAATGCTGACTTTGTGTTTTATGTAGACAGGACATTTTTGCGGCTATCAGATGGTCCTCCATTAACTATGTATGCAATTGTTGATGAATTTGATATGGTTGAGACTTACAAACTTCCTTCACACCTCTCAGCACAAGTAGCTGAATTATTTGCACTCCTAAGAACATGCATCTTGGCAGAGGGCCATTCCCTCACTGTCTACACTGCTAGTGCTTATGCATTCTCTGTTGTTCATGATACCGGTACACTTTGGAAACACAGAGTTTTTTTTTTTAACATCTTCAGAAAAATCAATTGCTCGTTCCAAATCAATTGCAAATTCACTGGATGCAATAACATTCCCTTCTTCTATTGCTGTTTGTAAATGTAGGGCTCACACTATTAATTCTGATCCTGTTACTGTAGGCAATGCATGTGCTGATTCAGCGGCGAAGGACACAGCTTTCCTGCTGGCACTGAAGATGTCTCAGTCCACAGATCCTAAACATGTTGAAAGACTAACCCTCAATTTTTGACCTTGTTAAATTACAGCAATGTATGATGGTGAAAGGACTGCAATTTTTGAAATCTAGCTGTGTTAAAGAAAAAAAATGTGACGTTGCGGGATCAAGGAAAGGCTGAACACACACTCACAGAGGCAGTCAGTGCAGGGGATGCGTTCTTTATTTTCTATTTTTTAAGTTGGCAGAGTGAGGAATGGTGAAAGGGCGAAGTGTGGGGAGTGAGGCTGAGTATAGGCAGTGAAGTCTCGGCAGCAGGGTGCTTTTAAAGCAGCAACAGAGTGCCGTCCTCACTTATAGCTGCGTCTGTGAACGCCGGGGAGATAGCCGTTAGTGAAGACTATTTACTTCACTTACCTTCCTGTTGGTAGCGTGGGTGCGAGCTCCTTTTATAGCTTTTATAGATGGTAGACCTTTTATAGATGGTTTCACATATATATATATATATATATGTGTGTGTGTGTGTGTATATATATATAATGTATGTATGTATATAAAACAATAAAAATATAACTGTTAATATATAGATATAAAATCCCTGTTGTGGAGCATGACTGACTCACCTACACACACAAACATACAGAAAGCGAGAGAAAGAAAAAACACTGTTCTTCACCACTAAAAGCTTTATCGAAAATGACTAGGTTAGAAAGATACACTAGTTAGCAATACAATACTAGTTATACAACTAGTTAATACAAACCTCAGACTGAGCAGTCTGAGGTTAGCTAATGCTCAGTCTGAGGTAAATTTCAGTTGATCTGCTGATTCTGTTGGTGCAGGTGAGCTCTCAGGCAGGTCAGTGAGCGTGTGACACAGGCAGTGCTCTGAGACCTTCTTACGACCTAAATAAGATGATTAAAATAAAACTTGATCTATAGTAGAGTTCGAGATCTTTTCCAGACATCTTCCAGTGCTCACTGGGTTGCTTTTGTCCACTGGCTAGCTTGTAATAACACTACTCACTATTTTCGTTTTTTTGTACTGCAATTTCAGTCCAAAATGTTGCATGAATGTTTGAAGTTCACTATAGTAGAACAGCACCATTAGCCACTTTAAAAGTGTGGTTAAAGTAGCTTTTTATCAGGTTAGCACTGACAGTGGTGCAGGACTACAGCCACTGCACACCACATGTTCACATCACACAAGTCACATGATCACAAACACCTGAAACATTTATGCACAATGAGCATGAGTATATAAGTCACATTTGTATAGTTCTCTTTGTCTATTGTTATATCCATGCCTTGGTCATGTACATTTCATGCCTGTCCAGTTTGTCTGTGTTTCTAATACGTAGTCTTAATCCTTGTTCACGTGTGTTGCACTTTAAATAAAATACTCTGCACATGCGCATGTGCAGAATCCATGACAAAATGTTAGACCTAACCATGGATGCAGCTTAGTTTATTCAAATCATGTCTGACCAGGCCAAGCAGATCCAGGAGAACCAATGGCCAGCTCTATGCTGGGCTCCCTCAAAAAATCTTTTGGAGGAAGGCTTCAATCTGTGTATCGGCCGAACACAGGCAGCGAGGCGGCCTCCCAAGGGAAATTCACGTCAGAGGCCAACCAGGCGGCCTCCCAAGAGACAGCCAAGCCACAGGGTAATGCGACAGCCCCGCGAATGTGGAAAATAATCAGAAAATATATTTTATATTTTCATTAACAGGCAGAATTCACAGTACACATGCAGGAGGTATGTGCGTCAAGTCTTCAGTTTTACATGATATTTGAAACAATGATTTTAAAGTACACCCAAGTTGTATTGTCTGAAGATACAGTATATAAATAGCATTCTGTGCCTAAAAGGCTAATATCAATAACAGAAGCACCATGCTTTTTAAGAAAGGCACTTTTCTTCTTCTTCTTCAAAATAAAAAAATGACATTGTGCTACAATATGAAATATCATAATAAAAAACGCAGTGTTTTCTCCACTACAAAAAGTTACACTCTGACATCCTTACAACACTAAATGTGTTTCTCCTGCCAAGGAACATATCCGGCAGGTGAGACGAACTACTCACGCAGAAGGTTTCGTTGCATTTTTGCCACAACAGATGCATTGCGTTCCCTTCGATGATCCACTGTTTGGAAAGACTCGATCCCTTGATTCCTCCAAGCAAAGGCTGGAGGCGTGTATGCCTCAGACCTGCGCTCACGGAGAAAGTTATGGATGCATAGGGAGGCCATAGTTTCTCTGGCTCCAAGCATATGGTGCTCCTAAAAACTCTTAACCAGCAGGCCTTGATCCATCGCTTGGCACAAGTCTGAATGAGCAAACAGTCCAGCGTCAGAAACTCTACCTTGGGTACCCACACTGGCATAGATGAACTTGTAATTGGCATCCACAGCAGCCATCATTATTACAGAGAAGCTGGACTTGTAATTATGGTAAAGACTACCACTTTTTGCTGGAGGCTGTATACGGATGTGTTTACCATCAAGCGCACCTAAGTAATGTGGGAATTGCCATTTAGATTGAAAGTCATGTGCTATTTTCCGCCATTCTGCCTCTGTTGTGGGTGTCTAGCAAAAGAACAGAAGAACAGATTTGAACATTATTTCTTTGTCACACAGAATAAAAATAAAACACTTCTGATGCATTATAAATATGGATTCATTACTTAAAGCTTCATTGACTACAGAATAAACATTAAAATACAAAAAGCAGTGACCTTAAAAATACAGATACTCTGGGAAGTTATAGCTATACTGATTGTCATAGCATACTGTTGTTTTGCGTACATGACTGGTAATCAGTGGTGGAAGATGCATTCAGATCCTTTAAAAACTATACACATCTCACTCACCCGAGTGAGTGAGATATGTATACTTTTATTAGATATGTATACTTTTATTGAAATTATACTTTTATTAAAATTACTTTTCAGTTATGAGTAATATGACTGTGAAAACCCAGATAAAGTCATTTTATTGGTGACTGTTTTGTACATAAAATAATCCTACACAATGTAAATAACCTTCTGTAAAAATATAACCTTGATATCTTAAATATTGAGTAAGGCCATGTAAAAGACTGAAATCATGAAATGATTGATTGAAACAAAACTTTGATGCTCCTAACATCATATTAAGATTGACACTGTAGGCTGGATTTCACAGACATCATCACAAATAACTGATGCAGATACACTCATGTGTATGCTGCATTTTACTGACACAGATGTTTACTTTTAGGCTAATCTTACTAAAAGTTATTTTTACTAATGTACTAAATGTGTTCTTTAAGTACAGCATTTCAGTAAATGCTGGGAATCAGTGAGTACCTTGAGGAAGTCTTTTTTCATGACCCGGTAGAGAGCAGCACAGGTCTCCATAACGATGTTAGAAATAGTGCTTATACCCTGTATTGGAAACTGGGGGAACTGAACGTTTCGCCTGCACAAGAAATAAAATAACTATAAAATATACAGAAGTACACACTTAAAATGAAGACTTGTTAAATCAAATATTGCTCTGCCAGACCCACCTGTTGCCAAAAACCGTATGGTCACAGCTAGGCGCTCTTTTGGGGATACTGCCCGTCTCATCTGTCTGTGCTGCTTGGTTATGACAGGTCCAACCATCCCAAGCAGGATGTCAAACTCCTCTGCTGTCATCCGAAGAAGCTTCTTGAATCCAGTCTTATCGTTTATATATTTGTATGGTGAGCACAATATTATATTTTAATAGAGTTAATAGCTTTTTATCTGAAAAAATGTCTTAAATATATTTATATCAGAATAAATACGCTTTACAATTACATCAAACCGAAACAAAGCAGAAACATTTGCTTGACCAGCCACATCAGCAGCAGCACATTGCAAAATTATTCATTTACCTCCAACTCTCTTTGCAGAACGCACAATCCTTGTTCCCCGCGTCTCCCCAACCATTTCCTGCTCCACTATCTTTTTTTCTTTTTTGCCCTTTCGCTGCAAATCAGCGCACAGACCATTTGGATCGCGAACTTCTTGCGGGGTACCATTTCCAGTCTCGCGCGAGAACTCTGATCTCAAGTGCGATCTTGCGTTATTTCCTTATCACTTCTCGCGTGCGTTTGGGTGTGAAACTTAGTTTGCGAGCCAGAAAGAGTTGTCGGCGATTCTTTCTACTGTAAAGTCATGCACTGTGTAACCTCCTGTCGCCGATCCATAGTGCAATGTGAACACAGCAGCGACTGAATGCTACCCCAGATAGTCGTGCAGTGTGACAACAACGATGATCCGACGACTTTGAAAACCGTGCAGTGTGAACTCGGCATAAACCGTCTCTATTTACATTCATGAAGGTGTCTCTTGATTGTAGACTTTGACAATGATACGGCTACCTCCTTCAGAGTGTTCTTGACTTGGCTAGATGTTGTGATAGGATTTTTCTTCAACAAGAAAAGAATTCTGATATCATCCACTTTAGTTGTCTTCTGTGGTTTCCAGGCCTTATGATGTTGCTGATCTCACCAGTGCATTCCTTCTTTTTAAGAATGTACATTACCAAATTGTTGATTTGGCCACTCCACTAAAGTTTCTGCTATCTCACTGATAGGACTGTTTTGCTTTTTCAGCCTAATGATGGCCTCCTTCACTTGTACTGACACCTCTTTGGACAGTATAATGAGCGTTCCCTTGAACAGTTACCAAATGCAAATTCAATGCTTGGAATCAACTCCCACTCCAAATTCATCTCCTTAATTTACAATGAAATAATGAGGAAACAGGCCACACCATGAAACTGCTTATCAGTCAATTGTCCAATTACTTTTGAGCCTGTGAAAATGGAGGAACTCTGTAAAAAAAAAAAAAAGCTGTAAATCATAAACAGATAATGCAATACTTTTGTTAAATCCCTTGAATTAAAACTGAAAGTCTACACTTCAATCAAATCTTGATTGCTTAATTTCAAATCCATTGTCCTGGTGTGCAAAGGAAAAATTACAAAAATTGTGTCACTGTCCAAATACTTATGTCCAAATACTTGAGCATATGCACATGTGAACATTTACTTACAGTCAGGTCGACTGTAAGTAAATGTTCACATGTGCATATGCTCAAGTTCCATTTCCATCTATCATACAAAGTAAAAGGATTTCAGTGTGCATATAAGCAGCTCATTTGCATGGAAGCCTTAAACAGAAAAAAAGGCTTACACCAAATTTACATTACATTTCTACATGGGTACATCATTTCAACATGGAAAATAATCAATCATACTAACACAATCATAGCCAAAAGACTGTTGATGTGATATGTTTTATTCACATGGAAATGAATTAAGTAAATCTGGTGTAACCATTTTTTCTGTGTATAGGCTAACCTAAACCACCATGAAAAAACACAATATAAACACATTGTCTCAGGAAAACATCATGTTGTTATCTCAAGATCATGAGAAAAGTATGTTGTTCTCTCAAAAAGAAATATTTGTTATAGGAAAGTAATGTATGCAGGGGTGGCGTGATACAGTCCAACACAAAGGGGAATTGGGTAATTTTTCCCTAACTGCATGGCCTGATGTGTGTTATTCCTCTCACAACACAGTGTTTTGGCAACTCTGGATTTTTATTTTATTAATAAATGAAATTAAAATATGTGAGTCCATTGCCTTTTGGGATTCCAGACAATCCTAAAAAATCAACAAAGCTTTCAGCCATCCCGACTACAGACTGAACAAGTATTCGTGCTGCATAAAGCCTCAGTGTTCTAAACAGCTGACCACTGATACATTAATTATATTAGCACAAATTAAAATAGCACAATAAAATAAATAAATCCTCTGTAAAATGTAATCCTTATCTCATTTCCCGACCAAACATGAGAATCCTTGTCCTTTTTCCCCCATGTAATTTAACTACTGAAGGAATAAAAACAAACAGAGGAGAAGATGCCTTGCTGTATTCACCTTTAGCTCTAATGAAGGTGTGAGTACTGCTGCGAAGGCATTCCCGGCACTGTACCTTTTCCTGTTTACAATGCGATGTTAGGGAGTAAATATGGCCTTTAATTTTAAACTGACTGGGGGAACTGAATGGGAGCTTGAAATGCAGGTTAGTCTTTGAGACTGTGCTTCAGATGCTGTGTTGTCACACAGAAGTGTAGCAGAAAAGGGGTCTTAATCAGTAAAAATCTAAGGAACATTGTAACCTTATATTACTCCACAAGCACATTAACCAACTCTTTAAGTAAAGCAAACATGATTAATCCAAAATTATCATGAACAAAGAAAACGTAAACGTATTTCAGG